>NC_045960.1:73771371-73948871 GCF_010909765.2 Amblyraja radiata | reverse complement strand
CTATGTCCTCTGGTTATTGATTCCCTTATTCTGGGTAAACGATTGTGCATTCACTCCATCTATTCCCCAAATGATCTTATCCACCTCCAGATGACAATAGCCAATAGACAATAGTCAATAGACGCAGGAGTAGGCCATTCGGCCCTTCGAGCCAGCACCGCCATTCAATGTGATCATGGCTGATCATCCCCAATCAGTACCCCGTTCCTGCCTTCTCCTCATATCCCCTGACTCCACTATCTTTCGTCAAGTACCCGTCAAGTTCCTGCATCCCAAGGAGGAAAGTCCTAGCCTGACCAATCTCTTCCCATAGCTCAGGCCCTTAAGTCCTGCAACAACCTCATAAACCTTCTCTGCATTCACACCAGCTAACAACATCCTTCCTATAGCAGGGTGAATAAACTAAACATAATACTCTAAATACTCCAAATGCAGACTTATGCCCCTGTCCCACTTAGGAAACCTGAACGGAACCTCCGGGAACCACCTGCAACTTCCGGGAACCGCACGGAAACCTTTGGTGGGGCGCAAAGTCTCCAGAGGTTTCCGTTCAGGTTTCCTAAGTGGGACAGGGGCTTAACCAACAGGCTGTATAATTGTAACATAACATCCCAACTACTTTGCTCAATACCCTAACTGATAAATGCCAATATACTGAAAACCCATCTTGACCACCCTATCCACCTGTGATGCAACTTTCAAGGAACTATGTACCTGACTTCCTGGATTCCTCTGTTCGACGACACTTCACAAGGGTCTGCCATTCACATGGCTTGACTTCTCAAAATACAACCCCTTGTGTTTATCTGCATTCAATTCCATTAACCATTGCTCAGCCCACTTGCAGAACTGATCAAGATCCTGCTGCAATCCTCGGTCGTCTATAAACCAGTTCTGAATCAAAATTATCAAGCCCCCATGGATCTTTCATCTTAATCTTCTGGATCAGTATACCATGAGGGACTTTGATCAACCCCACAAGCACCTCTAACAATCCTTGAAAATAATCTAAATACATTACGCTCGTAAGTCTGATGAAGCAATACATTAAGCAGCCAATTTGTCTTGTGCAAGGCCAATTTAATATCACTTGACCTCAAGCACTATTGAATTTCCCAGTACTGGGCCCACTTACATAGAACATTGTACAATTGGTTGAACAGCTACCATACTTTCAACATACACAATATACACTTTTGAATTTTTGATAGCTAGCTAAGCCAGGAGCATATTTTAGATGACCAAAGTTTTACCCTGCTGTTCTCTGAACAGGGCTTCTTTTGTTGCCCAAGTAGCAATTTATAACGTAATATCTAGCTGCAACTATTGGATGCTACTTTTCTGGACAAGTTCTAACCAGAACAAGGGTGAAAAGGTTAAATGCTTTTAAATATATAAGAGATACATGGTGGAATGCTTGACTAGGTTGTGGCTTATATTCCTTCTCTAGCAGACTTTCTCTAGTGGAAGAGTGCCAGTTGGTGGGAGAGGGAGAGACAGGCCCGGGCTTGTCTCAGGTTGATGTATATTGAGACAATGACCGGTGCCGTTGAAATGTGTCCACCTATTGATAAGAGAGACAAGCTCCTAATCATCCTATAGTGATGTATATTGGCTGCACCTTGTGACCATGACTAACATCTTTGGAATGTGATTAAGTGACACACAGTATAAAACACTGTGCAAATCTTTGTTCATTGAAATGGTGACGCAGGGAAGTCAAGTATCTGTTGCTTACTTGACTGGTGTATCCCCGTCACTTCTGCCGGCTGATAATCAGTAAAGCTTGAGTTGGTTACCTAACGTTCTTGCGAGTTGTCTGTTTTTAAAGTAGTGAACCTTATCAAGGCTGGAGTCAGCAATTTCAGGACTGTAGATTTACAATAATCGTCAGTTTAGCTAAATAAGAATGGAAAGTCTAAAGAACGTAGAGTCATGAGATGGATCCTAACAGGGCAGGAACACCAAGTAAAGCCATAAAGAATGGGAAAGTCGATGGAAAGAGATACTAGAGGGTGGTGAAGTAGACAGCCAATAAAACAGCAGTACCAAAAAGCAGATTGTTTATAAAATGGTTTGTTTTCATGTTATTAAGATAATACATTATTTGTCAAACAAAGCAAATCAAAGTGATTGGGTAATAGTGGCCTCCAATTTAAAACATCAATCAAATTATTCCACAAAATCAGTTCAATGGGATCCCTGGCATTCAGCAAGTGCTGTTGTGAAACTGGCTGAGCAACCAATCACATTGAATTTTTTATTCAGGCAGCAAATGGTATGAAAACAGAGGTTATAGAGCAGATAATAGCCACTGGAGTACAGAAGAGACTAAGATACAAGCAGAAATAACTTAGAATTTCAACAAATATGTTTTAATTGTAAAATGCTTGGTAACAACACCATAATTATGGCCTGAGAGGCTGTTCAGCAATTTAATGCCTCAGTAGGTCATTAAAACTGAGTAAGACCTCATGTAACTTAATGCAACTTTTTAATGTTTTCAGGTTATTTTACTACCGTGATTATTTCATAAATAGCCAAAGTTCATATTGGTTCACTGATTTTAGCAAATGACATTGCAAAGCATTGGAAAACAACATCCTGCATGCTAAATTATGAATTCGCAGCAGTAGAGTTTCTGCCTTACAGTGCCAGTAGATCCGGGTTCGATCCTGACTACGGGTACTTGTCCGTCCGGAGTTTGTACATTCTCTCTGTGACCCAGTGCGTTTTCTCCGAGATCTTCGGTTTCCTTCCACATTCCAAAGACGTACAGGTTTGTAGGTTAATTGGCTTGGTATAAGTGTGAATTGTCTCTAGTATATGTAGGATAGTATTAATGTGCGGGGATCGCTGGTCGGTGCGGACTTGGTGGCCAGAAGGGCCTGTTTCCGCACTTTATCTCCAAACTAAACTAAATATCTAGATTTCCACATTTCACCAAATATATGTGCAATCCAGAACCACGTTTGAATTTCTTCGACTTGCATGGCGAGTACTGATAGCCTCATTGTTATCTTCACCAGGTTTTGGGTCACTGTTTTCCTGTGACTCAGAAGAGAATGAGATGCAACAGCTCCATACGAGGATGTTCCGATGACTATCTATCTATCTTCTATATTATTACTGAAACTCTCATCTTGACCATTTCTGGTCTGCTTTGTAATTAAATTTGCACAAATACGATACCCTATATTGCTAGGATTTTTCTGCCACCTTACTCATCGGTCTCCTCTGCTCCAAGCCACCAAGTTTTGTTCCGATCGGTGAAATATGAGAAAGGTTATGAATGTTTAAAAAATCGTGAGCAGCAGATTGGTCTTCTCGTCTGTCCATCACCATCACAATAAAGTTACTAAAGAATTTAGGAATGCTAAGGCAAACTTTTTTATTAATGTAATAAGCAACGCGAGAGGTAATGCTAAGGAGATTTGGACAAATATAAGGAAATTAACTGGAAATAATATCATCAACAAGAACATTAGAGAGTTGCAACTAAATGAAAGTCTGACAAATGATCCAAATGAGATTGCAACAGCCTTTAATACGTATTTTATAGATTCTGTGAAGAACTTGACTCATATTTCCTGTTCTGCAGTCCGATATGCTATGCCGCTGAACACTGCTTCTCCGGTTCTTATTCTGAATGAAGTGTCTCAGCCATGGGTTGACAGGATTATCTGTGGTCTTAAAAATTCTAAAGCCAAAGATGCCTTTGGTATGGATACAATGTTTCTTAAAGCACATAAGCAGTCACTGATCACTCCAATTACCAGCATCATAAACAAGTCCATAAACGAATGTGTTTTCCCAAATTCTTGGAAATCTGCTGTAATAACTCCCATTTTAAAATCAGGAGACCCCACCATAATTAGTAATTATAGACCAATAAGCATTCTCCCGGCAATTTCTAAAATAGCTGAAAAATGGGTTGTAGAACAGATAATTAAACATTTAAACAATAGTCCATATACCCTAAACCCAATGCAGTTTGGCTCCAGAAAATATCACTCCACTGAGACGGCACTTTGCTTCCTTTTGGAAAATATGAAGTCCAAAATTGATGCAGGTGGTGTTATAGGAGCTGTTTTTCTTGATTTACAAAAAGCCTTTGATACTGTGAACCATCAGATCTTGATGACCAAACTGTCCTATTTTAACCTCTCTTTGAGCACGATGAAATGGATTGAGTCATATATGGTACAGAGAGAACAATGTGTTAGAGTGCATAACAGTAAATCTGCAACTTCTAAAAACCCTCTTGGTGTACCTCAAGGTTCAATCTTGGGACCGTTATTATTCAGTCTGTACATTAATGATTTACCAAGTAGCTGTCCATCAAATGTGACTTGTCAGATGTATGCTGACGATGCAGTTGTGTATGTACATGCCAAAAGCAGACATCAAACTGCACACGACCTATCAGCTGCTATGATTAATGTGTCAAACTGGTTGCAGTTTTCTGATTTGCATCTAAATTTGTCAAAGACTGTCTGTATGTTTTTCTCCAAAAAGGCAAGTACAGATGCAGATCCGGATGTGTTTGTTCATGGAACAAAACTTAAAATTGTAAAGGAGTTTAAATATTTAGGAATCGTGATTGACTCACAGCTCGGTTTTAAACAACAGGTAAAAAGAACAGTGAATTTAATTAAATTTAATTTGTCCAATTTTAGATATATTAGGAATAATTTAACTACTGATTCGGCTAAATTATATTTTAATGCTATGATTATGCCATACATGACCTACGGTATAACGACTTGGTCATTGGCATGTAAGTCCACGATAAAGCCTGTTGAAATTGCTTACAAACAAGCCTTAAAAACTCTTGATAAAAAGCCCAGAATGTACCATCACTGCAGCATCCTTAAAAAATTTGATCTGCTGAGCTGGGAAAATGTAATAAATTATTCAGACTCAATTTTAGTTTATAAAATCATCCATGGACTAGCCCCACCTCCGTTAAAAGAATTTATAAAGAAGAACATAAATAGGTCGACAAGAGCAGCATCCAGGGGTGATTGTGTTGTCCCGTTTAAGAAAAGTGTATTTGGCCAGACAGTATTTTCCTATAGAGCGTCGCATACCTGGAACGCGATCCCCTGCTTCATACGGGATCTGCCAACCATCACCACATTTACAAAACAACTCAAAAAATGGTTACTGGAAAATCAAACCTGTATTCATAATCAACCGTAATATAATCATCTGGCAGTCTTTTATTGTTACTTTTTAACTTTATTGTCTGTTTTGTTATGTTTTGATTCTTTTCTTATGGATTGAATGTGTTGTGATGTGTTAACCTGGTTTACCAGAGGGACTACAGATGGAAATTAGCCTATAGCTATAATCTTGCGTATTGCATGCAAATGTTTATAAATATGCACTGTCCTTAATAAAAACATCTAGAAAAAAAATGAAAAAAAAATGAAGGTAATGCAACTTCCTGCACCCGCTGTCCGGAGGGGAGAATAAAGCTGCAGCAGATTGCGAGCAAGGGGCTGTGCTCTGCGAGCGACGGGCTGTGCCCCGCGAGCGAGGGGCTGTGCTCTGGAGAATAAAACCCCAGTGGCGGGTCTGAGTAAACAAGCCATGCTGATTGAGTCCGCAAGACTGGAGTCGAGAAAGCCTCTGTGTGGAGTCGGAAAAGCCGCTGTGTGGAGTCGGATAGCTGCTGTGTGGTGCTGGTGGCCGCTGAGTGGAATCCCTCCCCCGCCATAAAAACACTCCACCTCCTCCCCCCATACACCCCTCCTTTACCCCTCCCCCATTTCTCCCCCACACCACCCCCACCCCCCCACACACACCCACCCCCACACACATCCCCCCCCACACACCCACCCCCACACACACCCCCCCACACACACCCACCCCACACACACCCCCCCCCACACACACACACACACACACACACCCCACCCCCCCCCCTCCCCCACCACCTCCCACACACACACCCCTCCTGTGTGACTGGATACACACCCCCCCACACACACCTACATCCCCCCCACCCACACACCCCCCCCACCCACCCCCCCCCCCCCCCACCCACACACACCCCCCCCACACACACACCCCCCCCACACACACCCCCCTCCCACACACACCCCCCTCCCACACACACCCCCCTCCCACACACACCCCCTTCCTACACACACCCCCCTGCTGTGTGACTGGGACCCAACGGGTCCCACTTAGTCTAGTAATAGCTTAACGTGTGCAAGCATGGGGGTGAAAGTTAGAAGATGGTATCATCTGGATAAAATTAGAAGAAAGACAAAACTGCTTAAAATATTCAAAGAAACAAGCTGTTTATTGTCTCATTAAAGAGCATGAGAAGGTCAAAAACAAATTCATCACTGCACTGGCAAGGAATGCGAGTTGTGTACAGTACATAGATGTCACATGATTTAAACTTGAAAATTATAGAACATCAACTAAATATTGCCAATAGCTGGGCGATAAACAATTAAGATCTTTGTTTATAAAGAAATAAAATAGGATTGAACAAAGGAAGGTCCAGGGTTACTGGAAAACAAATCAACATGAGCAAACTATAGATGGGCACAGAATGAATCAACAGGAAACTAGAATAGTAAAACAGATGTTTCCAATAGTGGGAGAGTCGAGGATGGAAGTCATAGCCTCAGAATTAAAGAACGTTCTTTTAGGAAGGAGATGACGAGAAATTTCTTTAGTCAGACGGTGGTGAATCTGTGGAATTCTTTGCCACAGAAGGCTGCGGATGCCAAGTCAGTGGATATTTTTATAGCAGAGATAGATAGATTCTTGATTAGTACATGTGCCAGAAGTAATGGGGGGCGGGGGGTGGGGGGGGGGGGGGGGGAGGCAGGAGAATGGGGTAAGGAGGGAGCGATAGATCAGTCATGATAAAATGGCGGAGTAGACTCGATGGGCCGAATGGCCTAATTCTACTATTCCTTATGACCTTGTGGCATGTTTAAAAATATAGGGTCAAAACAATATTTTAGTATTAAAAAGAAGTGCTGGAGTAACTCAGCGGGTCAGACAGTATCGCTGTGGAACATGGAAAGGTGACATTTTGGGTCAGGACTTCTTCAGACTGATTGGGGTGGGGTGGAAGAAAGCTGGATGAGAAGTGGGGAGAAAAAAAAGTTTGGCAAGTGATGGGTGGATATATGGGAGGGGTTTTTGATTGGCAGATGGTTGGGCATAGGCCAGAGATGAAAAGCCAAAGTGTGAGATAAGGATAGAAGGTGTGAAATGTGAAGCCAGAGGAAGGGATATTGGTGGAAGACTGGGGAAGGGGGCACGCAGAGAAGGGGTTGGGTGGGGTGGGGGGGGGGGGTGGAGGGGGAAAGTAGGGGTGTTTATAGATTAGTTAGCTAAAATTAAATAATTCAATTTTCATAAGATTGGGTTGTAAGCACTGAAGCAGAATGTGAAACATTGTTCCTTCTGTTTGCATATGACCTCACTCCGGCAATGGAGGTGGCCCAGGACTGTAAAGTCAGAATGGGAAGAGGGGTTAAAATGATTAGCAACTGCGAGATCCAGCACACCTTGTTGGACCAAGCACAAGTATTTAGCAAAATGGTCACCAAATCTACACTGGGTCTCACCAATGTAAAAAAAAAAGGCCACTTCAGGAACACCAGATTCAGTAATCAAAGTTAGTGGAGGTGTATGCAAACCACCTGGAAGATTTTAGTGTGTTTTGCATGTACAAGTTTATCACGCTTATGAATTGACTTACAAGATCGTCAAGCACAACAGTAATCTGAATATGCAGCGAAATGTATCCATTTTATCAAAGACCCATGGGTTCAATAATTATGATTTTCCAAAACCTTCTCACTATTTCAATTGTTTAATTTCCAACCTCTTAACCCTATTGGCATTTAAACCTTGTGTACCAGATATCATGGGCTGTGCCCTGTGAATCTAAAAATAGAAATGCATAAACACAACATTGCGCATAAAGAACACAAAAAGCAAGGGTGATAAACAAACCAAAATGTTCTTTCAGTAGATAGTACAATATTTACTCATCTCTGAAATACCTCAGATCTCTTGCATACACATGAATAGGTGGTTACATTCTTTACTCTATCTTGCTAGAAAATTGAACACAGTACTCCTAGAATATGTAGATGTTGAGGCACAAGTTGAAACACATAATAATGAATCCTATGAAAACAAAAGCAACACTTTCCAAAAGATTCATTATACTGTCCAGAGTTTAACAGCTAAGCATTATTCATTTAGAAGATCATCCGGTTTCTCTAGATAAATCCTAAATAGCAAACATAAAACCTAACAATGGAAAGGATTAGAAAAAAATGTCCAGATTTGTTTTTGTACATTTAATCATTTATAGTTTTAAAAAAATTGAATTTATTATTGTACAACATTTATTATTTTCCAACATGCTCTTGCACATAGGGAAATTGGTTCCAGCCATTTAAAGGCAGTGGGATGGAAATGATCCCCACAGATTAATCTTTTTTTTGCTGTAGATAATGGGAAGAATAGCCACGAGGATTACACTCTACAGGGATCCATGCTACAACATGGCAACACAAGTAAAGCTGCAGCAGATGTTGAAACAAACACATTCCATGACTACTGTATTTGATAACTTGAATTTGACCAAAAATTAGCTTCCATTCAAATGGATAGGACCAAGAAAAAAAAAGGTTGCATTGATAAAGTGTTTAAATTCCAGCCACTAGAAGTCAGTATTGGAACTTTTGAAGATGTTGCAATACAGAATACCCAAGTCTTTACAAAAAGAAATGCGGAAATACATTCATATCAGATATTCATATATAATTTTTAAACTGGTGTTCTCAAGAACAGGAAATAACTGGTTTTGATTATATTTTATAAATGATAGGTATATTCAAACTCTGGCAGTGTCTCTGTAATCTATCTATCTATCTATCTATCTATCTATCTATCTATCTATCTATCTATCTATCTATCTATCTATCTATCTATCTATCTATCTATCTATCTATCTATCTATCTATCTATCTATCTATCTTTCTATCTATCTATCTATCTATCTATCTATCTATCTATCTATCTATCTATCTATCTATCTATCTATCTATCTATCTATCTATCTATCTATCTATCTATCTATCTATCTATCTATCTATCTATCTATCTATCTATCTATCTATCTATCTATCTTACTAAAAGTCTGATCTTGACCGCTTCCTGTTGTTCTGTATATTGATTTTTTTTTTTTTTTTAAACGCTGCCACTTACGGCTGTGATTTTTGGCCATCTTACTCAGAGTCCCCCTCCTCTGCGCAGGACAAGAGGATTTTTCTCATCGATGAAAAATAAAAGAGTTATTAGTGTTTAAAAAATGTTGAGATTCTCTCTCCTGAAGGCCACGCCCCTTCTGGAGGGACTATAAAACCCGGAATTGTGGAGGTGCCTCAGTTCTCTCAAGATGGGGGAGTGAGAGGTCGCAATTCTCAGTCTGAACTCTGAATAACACTGAACACATTTCTACTAAACTGTGAGTGGTTTTACTGACCTGTCAGTGCCCTTAATGTGGGTTGAAAATGTAGTTTGAAAATGCAAAAGTGTGTTTTGGTTTGAAAGTACTAAAGCAAGCTGCGTTGCCTTTGGTTTTGAAAGTGCTAAAGCAAGCTGCGTTGCCTTTGGTTTTGAAAGTGCTAAAGCTAGGTGCGTTGCCTTTGGTTTTGAAAGTGCTAAAGCAAGCTGCTTTGCCTTTGGTTTTGAAAGTGCTAAAGCAAGCTGCCTTGCCTTTGGTTTTGTAAGTGCTAAAGCGAGCATCCTTGCCTTTGGTTTTGAAAGTGCTAAAGTGAGCAGCCTTGCCTTTGGCTGTGAAAGTGCTAAAGCGAGCTGCCTTGCCTTTGGTTTTGAAAGTGCTAAAGTGAGCAGCCTTGCCTTTGGCTTTGAAAGTGCTAAAGCGAGCTGCCTTGCCTTTGGTTTTGAAAGTACTAAAGTGAGTTGCCTTTGGCTTTGAAAGTGCCAAAGTGAGCTGCCTTGCCTAATTAGAGCTGCCTTGCGCAATTAGAGCTGCCTTGCGCAATTAGAGCTGCCTTGCCTTCTATATAATTAAAAGTCTAATCCTGTTTGCGCTTTATATTGATTGTAGAAAAAATGCTAGCGCGTATGGCTGTGTTTTTTGGCCATCTTACTCAGTCCCCCTCCGCTCATCAGGTGGTGAGGATTATTCCCATCAATGAAAATTAAAAGAGTTATTAGTGTTTAAAAAAGGCTCGATTCTTTTAGCTCTGATTAATTTGAATTAAAAAACATACGGAGGAAATCTGATTATACATAGTGCTACACGTATGTGGAACAATTAAAACCTACTGTAAAATTGGGTAATTTATCTCATTTTCTCCCGATTGCAAATAACCCTTCTTTTAAATCATCTGTTTTAGATAGAGGATTTTTTCCAATGGAAAATCCATGGAATTAAAATGGTGGGAGACCTTTATCAGAAAGGTATTTGTCTCTCATTTCAGGAACTACAGCAGAAATACGAGTTACACGCTAATAATGTTTTTAGATATTTGCAACTTAGAGACTATGTAAAACTACACATGCAAGACTATAGATTTAGGGGTCCAGAAACCCTTGATGAATGTTTGAATAGACATCCCAATACAAATAAATTAATAACTTATATCTATAATATACTCTTAGATACTGAGGTTCCGTCTTCAGAATCATACAGACGAGAATGGGAGGACGAGTTGGCTCAACCCATAATGAAAGACACACGGGATGAAAGGTTACAACATATAAATCACTGTTCGTTAAATGCTAGACACTCCTTGATACAATTTAAAATACTATATAGATTACATTATTCAAATACAATTAAATAGGATTTTTCCAAATATTTTCCCGCTCTGCGATAAATGTCAATTTCAAGAAACCAACTCAATCTCAATGATTACTTGCTATATCAAAATTCTTCCGGCATTTTGCTGGATTTAAAAAGACTAGTGCAAAGACTTCTGATATATTCATCAAAATAATACATTACTTTTCAATCACGACTGTGTTCAAGGAATGTTTAATGATGTAAGCACGAACACCTGTAGATAAATGAGCCAAAGTACTTTGTCTTATATTTTTCCCACAGCTTCATTAATCACTAATATGACAGTTGCAGTTAAGTTTATTTCTTGTGTTGTTTCATTGACAAATTACCAAATTGTAAAATTCAAGTTCCCTTGAGCATCCCATTACAAATAATGTTTTATTGTATGGACTCAGACATTAATTTTGAGCTTGAGAAAATAAAAAAACATTTTCTTCCTGGAAATCATACTTATGAAATTGTTTCCAATCCAAAGTCTGAATGATGCATTTACTCACTTAGACATCAATTATATTGTGAGATAATTCAAGGTATTTTTCCAAATACTAATTTTTGTATCCAAAATCTGTGGATATAAGATTAATCTCCACCCAAATAGCAATAGGAAATATTGCTGAGGACCAAAAGGTGTAGGTTTAAGGTGAAGGGGAAAAGATTTAATAGGAATCTGAGGGGTAACTTTTTCCACACAAAGGTTGGTGGGTGTATGGAACAATCTGCCAGAGGAGGTAGTTAAGGCTGGAAGAACTATCCCAATGTTTAAGAAACAGTCAGATAGGTACATGGATAGGACAGGTTTGAGGGCTATGGATCAAACGCAGACATGTGGGACTAGTGTAGCTGGGACTTGTTGGCTGGCGTGGGCAAGTTGGGCCAAATGGCCTGTTTCCACACCGTATCACTCTGTGACTCCTATGGGCCCGTTCCACTTAGGTGACTCTTTAGGCGACTGCCAGGGACTAGTTTTAATCGAATTCACCTCCGGCATCTGGCGACAACCTACGACAGTACCTACGACAACCTACGACAACCTATGACAAACCTATGTCAACCTACGACAGCAAAGACTGTTGCCACCGTCGCCGAAAAATTTTCAACATGTTGAACATTGTGCAGCAATCACCTGTAGTCGCCCAAAAAATCACCTGTGGGGCAGGCCAATAAGAGTGGTATATTATGCACATTAATAATGTCTATGTGCATATGGGGAATTAGTTAGCAGTATTATGATATTATTACAAGCTCTGGGATATATGGAAATCAGCTATTCCATTAAAGAGCTTATTTTAAACATTTCACCAACTGAGAGCCCAGTATTCAATTGCAGACAAAAGGGAATCCACTAGATTACTTGATCAGTGGCTAAAAGTTAAAACTATATTTCTGTGTAAGATGAATCAGTTAGTACATTTTGGAAGTTAAAATGTAAATTAAGGAAGCATGCTGTAAAAATCCTGAGAACAAATCACTTTTGCCTTTCAGTTGTAGATGATTCCTGTCCTAGAACCAAGGAACTAAATCCTGGAACTACATCAACAGAGAACAGTAGCTTGCAAACATGAGCAATGTTTGGCACCTCTCCAATCTACGAAGGTCACCAGAAGAACAGACCTAACCAACAGTAACTTTTCAGAACAGCATCATTCCACGACCATCTCCTTGGTGAATTAGACAAGAACAATTCATTTAAGACCTTGTTTACATCACCTGGCTCCACACATAGATTTTTTTTCCCCCAAAGTGATCATTCTTTTCTGACACCCTCTTGCTCTTGCTTACAGAATGTCTTGGTATTCTTCTTAATCCAACTTGCCAAGAATATATCATGATCCCTTTTGCCCTCCTAATTTCTTACGCTCTCTTTGTCTACACCATGTGGCGACTCTTTTGTGTACTGTGTACGTAAAAACAAAGAATTTCACTATCTTCATGGTACATTTGACAATAAAGTATCCGTCCATGTCCATGTTCCTCAAGAGACTCCATCAATCCCAATTGCATGTACCAGGATATGCTTTCTATTTTCCTTACCCTAATCCAACTATCAATATCCTTTGTCCAAGTTTCTCTAATTTTGATATATTGATAAATTGATCTGCCACCAGTCATAAAAACACAAAATACATGAAACATTAAATTAATGTCACGAGTGGAAAGGATTTGGGATGTGCAAAGATCAGGGAGGGGTGGAGAAGAGTCAGTCCCACGACAGAAGTGGGAGAAGTTGTAAAATTTGATAGCCACAGGAAAGAACTATGTCCTATGGCATTCTGTCCTGCATCTTGTTGGAAGCAGTCTGTTGCTGAAGGTGCTCCTCAGGTTGACCAGTGTGTCATGGAGGATGTGAGCTGTATTGTCCAGGATGCTGTGCTGTTTAAGGAGCAACCTCCCCGCCAAGACCACCTCCAATAAATCCAATATTAATAACACAACAGATTTCAAATAATATACCATTGATTTGCATACTTCATAAGTTAGCTCCATTGAATGCTGGAACAAATGCTTAATTTATACCTTTACATACTCCACATCACCAAATAAATGCAAATTGTATGGATTTAGACAATAGGTGCAGGAGTAAGCCATTCGGCCCTTCAAGCCAGCACTGCCATTCAATGTGATCATGGCTGATCAACCCCAATCAGCACCCCGTTCCTGCCTTCTCCCCATATCCCCCGACTCCACTACTTTTAAGAGCCCTAACTAGCCATCTCTTGAAAGTATCCAAAGAACCGACCTCCACTGCCCTCTGAGGCAGAGAATTCCACACTCACAACTCTGTGCGAAAAGAGAGAGTCTTTCAAAGCTTCAAATAGTACTTCCTTAGTGCATCAAAAAGGGCTATTTAAAGCTGATGGCCCTGGATGCAAGGTATAATACAGCAGAGACAGTAATCACATTTTAATTCAGTGCTTTGTTAATTTATTTTTCTTCAAACTTGGATCAGCATTCTGTGCTACAATTTAACAATTGGTCAACCCATTCTTCAATCAGCAGAATGCCCTGGCAACGAAATCCAGGCAAACAGCACTCTAATAAATGCTTTGGTTGCTCAAATATGAAACTTTACCCCACTCCTCCATTGCATAATTCCTGTTTCCATTCTTAATACCGATGCACTTTTTGTTCATTCAAATTTTTCACTCTTTGTTTATTATAAGTGTTTGTTATTCCTCAGGTAAGATTACAGCGGCACCAACAGCTCTCCAGTGCTTCTGGGGCTATTTGGCTTGCATTGGCAAATTACATGGTTATAGACAGGGATGCATTGTTCTTTTAAGCACTGATGTTTTCCAATGAGTTGTGCAAAGCACCAAATCAAGAGCTCCATGTAAGCTATTCATCCCTAACCAGAGGATATTTAGATGCAAGTCTCTTGAGGCCTATCACTGACTTGGTTAACAATAGTTAAATTAGCACAGGTAGACAAAAATGCTGGAGAAACTCAGTGGGCGCAGCAGCATCTATGGTGCGAAGGAAATGGGCAACGTTTCGGGCCAAAACCCTTCTTCAGACTGTTTAGCACAGATCACTAGGTCACCAGGGAGGCGTTAGAGTGGGAGACATTCCGTGACTACATTCCCAGGAGGGTTCTTGGCTTTTATTAAAACAGCTTATTATTATAGTCTGGTTCTTCATTTCTATTCGGAGAAGATTCAGAAAAGTCATCAGTCACGTCTATTGAAGATCGACACAAAGTGCTGGAGGAATTCAACAGGTTATGTAGCATCTCTGGAGAAAAAGGATGGGTGACGTTTCAGGTCAGAACCCTTCTTCAGACTGAATGGGGGGGGGGGGGGGGGAACTGGAGGTATGAAAAGGCCTGAACAAAGGGTCAGCAACAGATGGAGCTCATAATGGCTCATTTTTGGCTAGGAAGAGGTGATAATAAAGGGATACAGTGATGCAAACAGTGGAACTAGTAGGAAGACTATGGTGAAATAGGGGAGGGGGGGAGAAGTTAAAGGAATTCCAGGGCTACTTGAAATTGGAGAAATCGACGTTCATACCGCTGGGTTATAAGCCACCCAAGTGTGCTGTTCCTCCAATTTGAACGTGGCCACACTCTGACAGTGGATGCAGCCCAGGTCAGAAAGGTCAGAATGGGAATGGAATGGGGAGTTCAAATATTTGGCAAGTGGGAGATTGCGTCGGTCAAGGTGGACCAAGTGTCGGTGTTCAGTGAAAAGATTGCCCAGTCTGCGCTTGGTCTCGCTGATATATAGGAACCCACATCGAGAAGGATGGATACTGTAGATGAGGTTGGAGGAGGTGCAAGTGAACCTCTGCCCAACCTGAAAGGACTGTCGGGGTCCCTGGATGGAGTCGAGGGAGGAGGTATAACAGTTAGGATTTAATATTTCTGATCATGGCAATTAGCACTCAAAAAGGTGTATTAATATTTGATGTTGCCGATAATCTGCATGTCTGCTAACTGTAATCCAATCATCCACTGATCCATTATTTTACATTAGTAGATTAAACAGGAATTAATAAACTAATTGGCAGAGAGTGAGCATTATGTAATAAAAGTACACATTCCCAAAGTGACATCTATTGATGGCAATCATAACAGCTGCAGTACATTGTGTAGAATTATATATGTATAACAGCAACCCAAAATGCACAAAGCATCATTATGACTGGATTGGTATTTACAGAAGGACTTGAGCCTTTTGCAATATTTGTTTTCCTTTCTCCTGGTTCACAACTCGCATGTTCTCGTAAATTATTTGAATGAGTAAATGGTTAACTCCCCACATTTGCTCTCTTCAGTAATGATTAAGGTCTGATGAACATGCCTTAGTCTGAATGTTGTAGAAGCCTCCTTGATGAATATAACTGGAAAGGATTGTGATGTAACTAACAGGCTGTGATCTTGTAAGGTAGCTTGCACACATTAATAATTAAACAGACAACATAATTTAAATACTACTCCCTCAACTTATTATTTGCCAATTTATTTTTATCAGTTTTGTCTACCAGTTAGTAATTTTTCAATAGAATGTTTACATAACAGTATGTAATGGAATAACACATAATAACAAATAAATAAACTTTCCTCAAGGTATTTTCTGATGCATTTATAGATAGCAAACGTTAAAAAAATCTGTGCCACAGATATCCAAGGAGAGCTACTCAAACCTTCCCAAATACTCTGCACACTCTTGCGCAAATCGGTTAACATATTAAAAAAAAATTAAATTTATAACACCATTATTAAAAAGAGTAAGAGCAAATTAAATGTTGCTGTATATTGTCAAGAAAAAATAATGATACCTCAACATCTGGCATCATTTAAATAAGTTACACACACTAATCTGGTCATAAGATGGCGATATTTCTGTAGATATGTTGCAACATCTTGTGGTATAACCCCAGTAAAGCTGCTTATTGTGGAAGAATTTCTAGACTTCTGAAGCAAGTATATAATATAAAAGATTTAAAAAACGTCACTCCTCTGTACCAAATTTACTTTCTATGAATAATATAGGACTCAAGTAAATCTAACCAAAATGTTTTGAGATAGACGTGAAAGCAAAATATGTTTATTAATAAAAATCTGATATCAAAAAATGAACATTTTCCATTTTCAACTTAGTGTTCATAATTTCTGATCCAAGAATTAGAACAAAGTAGTCATGAGTTTATTAATGCTTGCCTACTTTCAACATGATTTAATAACTGCAATAATTCATACATAGATTGAATGTGATAATGCTTTGAACCCTTTCGCACCACCAACCAACATTTCAGAGAGCTGCAACAATATTTCAGAAATCTTAAAAATGGGGTTTCAAGCCTTTTCAAACATTGCACTATTAAACACTTTTGAGAATTGCTAATTAAATTGCAGCAGTTCTGTTAGTACAAATAGAGCAATAATTTATCAATTTACAGCTATAATTATGTTTAAACATATTAATTGAACAAAATACTGAACTAATGGATGGAAAATGATTTAATTTAAAATAATCTATTTGGTGGACCAGATAATTACAATTTCCAATCCATTTCGAATTCACAAATCAAAATCTTTAAATGTACACTTCCAGGTCTCATTTCCTGGAATCTTGTCAGTGGATCAGCAACCTACTGGAGAATAATCTCTCTTGAAATAACATCGGCATCACAATGCTCTGAAGCCCAATCTGGAAATAAAAACTAGTTTAGAAATATCTGTTGCCATTTTGTAAACAAAAACGGAAAGAAAATCAAAAAAAATAGAATGCCATATAAAGGATATTTTTGTTCATCTCCTGGTAATAGTATTTTGACGTAAATCGTTGGGACAACACAGCAGCAAATTTGCACATAGCAAGGTCTCACTCACAGCTATAAGACAATAACCACGTAAAGCAGTGGACTTTGCTGAAGGAGAGATGCTTTGCACAAGCTCCACCTCACTCTAACATTGTGACTCTTCCTCACAAATGGTTACGTTAAAAAGCTATGCATGAAAGGTAATAGCCAATGCCTCTTTGCGAAACACTATAAAATTACCATCTACTAGAGGTGACCCATTCATCGTCATCTCTGGTCACTTGACAAAAATCACCCGTTCGCTACCCGTTTTGCTTGTATAGGAGCTGGAGTACCATTCACGATTGCAATATCATTATGCTGATATTTATCTTAATCAATGTCTAAACTAGCCCGTTTTTCAGATGGGGTTTCAGAACACTGCCACGCCAATGTTATTTCAAGAGATAGATTGTTTATCAGCAAATTGCTGATCCACTGAGGAGATGCCAGGACCGAGACCTGGAAATGTATATTTAAAGATTTGGATCTGTGACTTTGAAATGGATACCTAGTCACCCGATGGAAACTCGAAGGTAGATAAAAGTGCTGGAGAAACTCAGCGGGTGCAGCAGCATCTATGGAGCGAAGGAAATAGGCAACGTTTCGGTGGGGTGGGGTGGGGAGGGTGCAACTTTTAGGGTAAATGTCCCGAAACAAAAGTGCGAATTTAGTAGTGTTTAAAAAACACAGCCGATACAGCCCGCCCCCCACCACCCACATGTAGAGTGCATGGTTTGCGGGACCTTAGAACTGAGATGACAGGTTCCAGTTTGTCTCTGTCGATTGACTGTACGAGAGATCTAGCATTGGTCGGATAAACGTGGTTTTCTGGCACACACAATCACCCGATGCCGCGTACCGGTAATAGGCATGGCATTAACCCGTTCCACTTGCAACAACATCAGCAAGGAAGACTACAGTCCAGGTAAACAGCTCAATATTTTAACATGAAAATAGATTACTGAAATTAATCGCCAGACAATAATACCTCATCCTTTCCAGTTACCAGGAAAATATTCTCAACTTGTACCATCATCTATACTGATACAAACACTTCAGCTGTAACGCTGCGCCTTTCTCACGATGAACAATATTCTACTGAAAATCTGGACAAGTACAGCAACTTTCGTAAAGTCTAACAAAAAGTTCTGAAAACAAAGATACATTCCTGGTACTCAAATCGTGGCCACACAGCTTGAATTATTGTTTAAAGTATTGATAATGGTTCCTAAAAATATACCTCTGACTGGTAAATTAACATCAGACCACATTTCATAATGCAAGGCAAAATAGTACATTAAAGCAATACAAAGTCAGTCAAGAGCAAAATTCGACCAGAATGGGAAAAGAAACATCAGAATAACAAGCTTACCAATAGGTGCTTTTCGCTTAGAGACTCTTAGCAGCCAACTTTACGCAGCCTATACCTTGTTGAGTTTCCAATGTACAGACCGTAATAAATCCAAATGTTTAATGTGTCACTTTCCCTGGCGATCAGCAAGTTTTATAGAGGGGGAAGCGCGCAAGCGCAGCGTGCCCTGGAGCTGGGTGTCAGGCGTGTGCCCAGCCCAGCCCAGCCGAGCCGAGCCGCCGATTGGAGGCAGCAGCGCCTCCACTGCTCGCCCAGCTCGGAGCCACAGCACCTCCCCGCCGTTCACAAAAGTCCCAGCGGCTGCTCGTAACCATTCAACTTTTAAACCGTCGGGTCACTTTGCAAACAGGCTAACATGTTTCATCAGAACAACCTCACTGCCCGAAGTCGCTCGCTGACTGAAATGACAAATTCATCGAACAATTCAGTTCAGCTTACCTACCTTCACCGTAGAGAGTTTGGAGGTTGCGTCCTTGCAAATTCTTTGACGTTCAGGCAAGGCGGAGAGGGTTGCTTTTGGGGTTAAACGGTCCTTAAAGATGTCCAGTTTATTTTAGATTCCAGATATTTGAGGTGAAACCATTGCAGCGATTCGGAAGGCTGTTATTTCATTCCCCTGTTTTTCACTCCGGATTTTAAACAGCGAGAGCAGGATGGTAAATGGCTTTAATCTTGTTAATTCTCAACGCTTTTTTAATTCCCGTCCCCTTTCCTCCCCCTCCGCGGATAAACAAGCGACTGTTTATTGACCGGCTGCTCGCCCTCCCGCTGTTGGGTGCAGCGGCCGCACTGGGGTCGGATTGCTGACAGGCGAGTGCCAGCGGGAGTGGAGCAGGAGCAGGAGCCGGGCGCTCAGCATCAACCTCAGCCTCCCCTGCAACTGGGGAGAGAGAGAGAGGGAGAGGGAGGCGCGCAATACGCGGGCCTGTATGCGCGCACACGCGGAGCGGACGGACGCGCGCCCCTGTGCACACCAGGTGTGATCTGGTTCTGCAATAATGGATCCGATTGAGCGCGTCCCCTGCAGCCGCTGGGCAATATTGGACCTTTTCTTTGGCTTCATACATGGACCCACCATCGACCGATGTCGCGCAATAACCCCTCTCCTGGGAGAGGAGGAGAGGGGGGACACACCATATTTGCAATGGTAACCTTGTTTTACGGAATTGAAACGTTTAATTTCTTTTAAAAAAACCCATATTATTTGTTTTAAGTAATAACTGGAAGAAAATGAAAGGAAGTCTGAAATGGTGAGTTAAGTAAATAAAGAAGGCTGGTTGCCTTGACACACGCCTTCCGTACAGGGATTATTACTCGAGCTTTTCGACATATGCTGCCTAATAGATCGTGTCACACGCTGAAGTTCATCAAAGTTGAAATTGCTAGCCGTATAGTGAAGGCTGCGCATGATACAGTTGTCACCAGAGCACGGTACTGACCACGATGTCAATGCAATCACACCTTATTGTAATCCCAATGGTGGTGGTGTGAGTGAGTGGGAAGAAGGGCAAGAATGTATTGGCACTGACTAATATTTTGTTCTATTTTAATGCACGATGATCAGATAAATGATAGGTAATAATAATTTATATGACAAATATATAATATACATTGCTTGATATAAGCTCTTATATGTGTGTGGCCCTTCCTGTCATTAAAAGAGAGAAAGCCTTAAGGGTCTCGACCCGAAACGTCATCGCTTCCTTCTCCTGAAGAAGGGTTTCGGCCCGAAACGTTGCCTATTTCCTTTGCTCCATAGATGCTGCCGCACCCGCTGAGTTTCTCCAGCAATTTTGTCTACCTTCGATTTTCTAGCATCTGCAGTTCCTACTTGAACATCGCTTCCTTCCCTCCAGAGATGCTGCCTGTCCCGCTGAGTTACTCCAGCATTTTGTGTCAAGCCTTCCTAAAATATATATATAAACTATAGGATTGCAACCTGGAAGTTATCCTGTTTAGTGTACAATTATAGTACATTCATATACAAACGTGCATGAAGCTTCACATGTTCTTTTCCTTGTAATATAAATTACAGTTTACAGTTTAGTTTATTGTCACGTGTACCGAGTTACAGTGAAAAACTTTTGTTGCGTGCTATCCAGTCAGCAGAAAGACCATGCCTGATTACAATCCAGCCATTTGCAGTGTATAGATACATGATAAGAGAATAACATTTAGTGCAAGGTAGAGCCAGCAAAGTCCAAGGGTCACCAAAGAGATTGATAGTAGTTCAGTACTGCTCTCTGGTTGTGGTAGTGCTGGAAATACTACCTATCTCTTTGGTGACCCTTGGACTATCCTTGACCAGACTTTGCTGGCTTTACCTTGCATTAAACATTATTTCCTTCTCGGGTATCTTATCGATGCACTGTAAATGGTTCGATTGTAATGTAAGCACAATATAATGTAAAATGAAGGCACCTTCATTAAAATAGTGGGTTGATTATTTTCATACATTTTTAAATTAAAATAACAATTTCAAGACGTTATTGATTTACAGAAATAAAAGTCAATGTTCCAAGATCTTAAACCGTATTGCTAAACCTCACCTCAGTAGTAAACACCTGAACTTCATAATGAATCATGCGATGAGCAAAATATTTCAAGAGGGATTTTTTATTTAGTTTGTGCTTGCACATCAGGAGAAAAAATGGGATGGCGTACTGCTGTACAGCTTAATACTTGGGGAATAAAGCATTAATTAAGAGGTGCCTTGGCAAGATTCTCATTCCAAATAGAGCAATAATAAGCACTCACTATAAATAGATTTCTAACAGACATCAAATTAGTTTAATAAATTACTGCATTTATTTATAGATTCTTCATTCACAGACATTATTAGTGAAAATATATCAAGAACGTAGGGTTTGTTAACATGGAGGTTGGATTGGTGATCAATATTTTGTAGACTTTATACGTCATTGGTGTGCGTGTCTCCTAACCTTTCATTGAAACTTCCTTGTATGCTCAATGTTGCTATCTATTAATTTCCAGTTGAGTTACTGGTCACTCACTGCTTGCTAAGAAATTGAACCCACAGATGCTCTGTTCTAAAACCAAACATGGGGATTATTTTACAGTCCCAAATTGAGAAATTTACATGACATTTAAACATCCAGATTAATTTGTTGGGTACCTCCACAGAAGCAATATTTACAATTTATTTATCTTATATAATTAACAACTATCTTTTTTTAATTGAACTTTTTGGGGCATACATTATGTAAAGACCACAATGGGTGAACTTAAATAATGATTTAGTACCAGTGCATCTGTACAGAGAAGATAAAAGCAGAATGGAACAATATAATGTTTATCTAGCCAGGTGCAGAGCACAAGGTAAACTGTTTCTCTTCAGCTGCAAACAGCTGACGCTGCTGCGGTTTGAACTTTGCAGGTTATACATGTAAAAATCCACAACTCTCTCCATTTTATTTGTGTGATAGTACATTTATGAGCTATCCATGCAATACTTTTAAACTTTTATTGATTTACCAGTATTGTCTCCGAGGTAAACAACCACCTCCGACTCAATTATTTGTCTACTAACTTATGACAGTCATTGATTTCTGATGAGAATGTCATTTTGTTCCCAGGGCGATTATAAGCTAAACTCAATCATTTCCAGACTTCAAAGATTCCACTGATTTGCTACCTTGGGTGTTTGCTCTTATGAATTTTCTATATTATTGTTTTCAAACCCAGGTTGATTTTGAACTCTTTGGCATAATATGTTTACAGTGAATTCAGAAACAAAAATTAAATCTGTGGTTTCAACAATAATTCATCTTCTGAATATATGCTGCAATATCAATCAGTAGTGAATCAGTTCTGTATTCGAGCACAGACTACTACCAAACCAGAGAAAAGATGTTTGAAGCAGCAAACATCAAACCCAACACAAAATTCACTGTCGACCAGGCACCTATGATCCCTGACTTCCTGAATGTTTCTGAGTATTGGACAATGTACAGAAAACATTTCAAAACCCTAGAGAAGTAGTACCACTGACATGGACTCTGCAAAATCGTTCCAATTTTTCAAGCATATGTGAAACAAAATCTCTTGTGTCTGAAGAAGGGTCTCAACTCCAAAATCACCCATTCCTTCTCTCCAGGGATATTGCCTGTCCCGCTGAGTTACTCCAGCTTTTTGTGTCTTTCTTGGGTCAAGATCCCCAGCATTGAAGCTCAATTCCACTCAGTTAGTAGCACTTGCATGCCCATCTGCCTAAACCGACATACTACTCCAAGGTCTCCGATGCTACCAGGAAGACAGGAGAAGATTTATAGATGTTCTCAAAGCCTCCTTTGCAACATATCATTTTCTTACTGTGACGTGGGACCATTGAAACTAGCGAAGGACCATTTGGGATGACAATGAAATTGTCAGAATTGTTGATGACTTGGAGTTCCCAGGACTGACTGCTTTGTCTTTCCTGATGTTGGATGTTGTACATTTTGGAAATGCTGCCAAACATAATTCTTTCTAGGTTAATAAAGGCTCAGATGCCTGCACAAAGAATCATCTTGTTGTAGGCTCAAACATGGAATAATTGAAAAAGTGTCTTTAGAGTTGTCATCCACAGTAGTATGCAGCAAACAATCATATTTAGCTAATATATAACTACATTGTGCTAAAATATATTGATCATATTAAGTAGAAAACCACCAACCAGATCTGATTACTTAGGAAACCAACATTTCTAATAAATACGGATATCCTTGCCTTAAGAACACGGCCATTTAATCTCTCTTCGGTGCTTAACATTTAAATATGTGATGTGACGATCTGTCCTGGCCCCAGCACATTAATGTAAACAAAATAACTCAAAACCACCTATTTTCCTCGGAAGTTTGAAGAGATTCAGCATGCCGCTGAATCAGATTTCGACAAGTGTAGACACTGACTCGCTGCATCATGGCTTGATTTGGTAACTCAAATGCCCAAGAGCAAAGGAGACTACACAAAGTGGTGAACATTGCCAGTCTGGAACATTGTCAACTGGTGTTGACCTCCTCATCATTTGGGGGAAACACAGTCATAAAAAGGCAGCTAATATCACCAAGGACCTATAGAACACTGGCCATGCTCTCATCTTATTGCAACCATTGAGAAAAAGTACAGGACCTTGATAACCATAACCTCCAGGTTTGAGAACTGCCTCTTTCCATTAACCATCAGGCTGCGCAAACCTGACCACATCACTTCCACAGCAACAATTCACAGGAACTTTATTGAGCTTGCACCACATACTTCAGTTTGGACAGTTTGTTATGGTCTGGTTACCTAGTAGCACTGATGATTTATTGTATATTGATTATTGTACATCTATTTGTTGTGTTAATGTGCCTGTAAAACTGCAGCAAGTAAGAATTTCATTGTTCTGTTCATGATTTTATGGTTCAATGTATGTGACAATTAGACACTCTTGATTCTTGAATATTGACGGTTATGCATATCCATCCACATTTCTGTCAAATAGCTCACGAACCTTATTCCATAAGGCCCGTGCATACAATAATTACACTCAGTCTAGCTGCGCAAAATATGGACTTCTGACTTGGAATACATTTTGCTTTCTTCTACACACTGTAACATTTTCTGTATATTATACAAGTGTCTTTAGATAACTTGAATTGGTGTTCTTGTAAAGTTTGAGAACAAGTGCTCTTATGGCAGAAAGGCCCACTAATTAATGGCAGAATTTCTAAATGTACTGTTTTACTTCATTAGATCATATAAATGCATGTTTTTCAAAGATTAAAATTAAATTTACAGATAATGTAAAGTCATTGGGAAGCAAAAGTGGGTGACTGGAAATCAAATGTAGAATGTCATTCAGAAATATAATCCTACATACAGTATCTATTATAACAAAATATATGAAATACCATCACAAAATTAAAGGTTAATGATTTAATAAGGTGTTTCTATCTGGAAACATTTACAATGTTTCCATGGTTTGGTAAAAGTTCCAAAGGGAAAATATCACAAATGTTCTGGGGGTGTATGAGTGCAATTGTATAAAGTGAGTTCATACGTTCAATACTCCATAACACAATAGTGATAAATGACACACTTACTTATTTATTTTTACCAATAACTAAGGCCTCACATGATATGAAGGGACTACTGGCAGAAGAGAGTTTTGGCTGGTTGATCTCTGCTATTTCTTGGCATTAAACTACAGGTGTTGCCTGGAGGAATTTGAAAGCAGGTTAGGATTTCTCTACTGCCTAGTTTGTAACTTGCAATTTATAAATGATCCTGCTCAACTCCAATTCCATTCCCTTAAAAATATCCACAATAGTTCCGATCTAGACATATAAAGAATTCAAAATGGAATAATATGGATAACTAACTTTTAAATTATTTAAATGTGAAGAAATGTTTGGGGAAAACAATCTTGTTAAAATTAAAAAAAAAAACAAAGATACAACTGGATATATAAGCAGTGGATATAATAACTTAGCTGTAGAGACAAATTGGTTCAAAACTGTCTCTAGACATTTGAGGGTGGCGATATTTGATGTAGTAGATGGTGGATCTTCTGAAGCAATGTAATAAGAAATTAGATGCCTTTATCACTAGTAGGCTAGATTATTGTAACAGTCTCCTTGCAGGTCTTCCGAAAAAAACTGTCAGGCAGCTACAGCTTGTTCAGAACGCTGTTGCTAGAGTTCTAACAAAGACCAAAACATTTGAACACATTACACCAATTCTTAAATCCTTACATTGGCTCCCTGTATGTCAGAGAATTGATTTTAAAATCCTGCTGCTCACCTATAAATCACTACATGGTTTAGGACCAAAGTATATCACTGACGTGCTTCCACTATATAAGCCTTCTAGACCGCTAAGATCTTCTGAAACCAATCTGTTAGTGATTCCCAGAGTAAATACAAAACATGGGAAAGCAGGATTTAGTTACTATGCAACAAATAGCTGGAATAAACTTCCTGAAGATTTAAGACTTGCCTCAACTTTGACCACTTTTAAAACAAGTCTGAAAACTTTTATGTTTACTTTAGCTTTCAGCTAAATCTTAACTACATTGCACTTTTAACTTTTGCACATATTATAATGCATTTTTAATTTTGCTTTTCTTTTCTTTTAGTTGTTCTATTTTATTTCATTTTATTATTTCATTTTATTGTATGACATGTTTTTATGTGAAGCACTTTGAGTCTGCCTCATGTATGAAATGTGCTATATAAATAAAGTTGCCTTGCCTTGATGTGAACCTGTACATAAAATAATCAGATTAGACAATTTAATAACTCTTGGGGATCAAAAATCAGAAGAGATTAATCTCCTTTTCATTATTATATATTACTTTCACTTTGTTGTGTACCTTGTTAGTTTATTTCTTGTTGTGCCTGATGTGGGATTACCTTTCCCACTGTATTAATTTAATAAAGAGTTAATGTTACAACGGGGAACATCAGATGGCTCAGTGGAAACCAATTTAGATTGGGTTTATTGACCTCTAAGGTATTTGACTGAAGTATTCACAAAAAAGGCCAGAGAAACACAATAACAATATCATAATTTAGACATCTGGATTCTAGACCTGGGGTGAAGGTAGATGAGAGATGCACTGAAAGTGCTCCATTAAGGTAAACTTTACATCTTTAACCCATGTTATTCCATATGTTCACGAATGGTTGTCTTTGGGACAGGTTCAATGGGTATCCATTCTTTAGACAGCCATTAGATTTTTTGTTCTCAAGAAATGAATGGAATGAAAATGAGGTGTTTTAACAGGATAACTCTATTTCATTTAAGCCAATTGAAAATCGCATTCATGGTGCTTGAGGCTTTTTTAAGAATAATTGCTGCAGCAATTAATGTGTTTAATAATCTATTAATCTTGCATGTTCCTCTGTCATTGGGGATGAATGCTACTCCCTACATCGTGCAGAACATTTAAAATGTAGCATTGTTCTTTGGAGAGCTCTAAAGAAAGTTTCTAAAAAGTTAATTAGCAGGTACAAAGGAAATTGATTTGACCATTATATCTGTGTTCAATGAGTGTGAGATATTAACCTTGGAGTGAACATGTGTATGTTCCATCAGAAATAAAACTGCAGTTGTAGTTTTCTGGATTATTCTGAATTTATTTGGAGACTAAAATACAGAGATTAAGTTTGTGTGTTTATTGGGCACTTGAGCAAACACTAAATAACCTGTTATAAAGTCGGTAAGTATGTACATCAGTAAGGAATGTCAACTGTTATGCTACAAGATAACATGATAATTATATTTGTTAAAAATGCTAACTCTGAACTGTTAGATTTTGAGGTTAAATTAATCTGTCAGCAGGCTTTAGAGACTTGGAATATGATTCAGGCAGAATGCCTGAAACAACGTGAAGGGAACACAGGGTAGTTTAACTGTAGTGATTGTTGACTCTTATTGCTGCTGCAACAACTGTTCTAATAAATTTAACAGAGTTGATTGTCAGAACAGATTGGTGGATTCCATCTGGTGTGTGTTCAGTTAGATTGAAGAAGCGATTGTGTGTAACATGCATATTTATTTCAGGTCATAAGGGCTGATTATTGTTATACTGCTAAAATACACAGTTATAAAGAACTGAATTAGTAAGGTTAAGATGTTGTGGCCACTTGGGGAAGAAGCTGAAATATGAACTAGCAAGTGTCTAGGAAACAACTGATTTTTTAATACTGATGTTTTATTAATAAAACAAAATAATTCTACAGTGTCCTTTGATGTAATATGGACACATGGATTACATTGATTTTATTGCAGTATTTATATTCTTACTTTTCTCATGGCTATTCTATATGCGCAAAGTAGAATCAGGCAAAGCATCATCTTTGTAAGTAGATGGATATTTAGAAATGAACAAAATCAAAACAAATCTGTTTGCTATGATGTAAAAGCAAATAAGATAAGTAAAATGTATTAACAATGAAGAAAATATATAAGCTGATTAAGTACCAAAGTGTTCCAGTGCATGTTTTGAAAATAAAAGCAAACACTAGATGGAGACATCAAAAGTGTTTGGACTGGCTTGAAATATTTTCCATAGAACATAAAGAAAAATATTAAAATGCATCTTAGAATATTCTTGTATTTTTTATCCAAGGTTATAGTGGAGATCAATACACGTTTCGTGCATTTTTTAAAGCTATGGTATAAGTAATCTTCTTCTTATCGAGTCCACACACAAGATTAGAAGTTGTTCAGCCAGAGCTGAACACACTTCTCGGCATCTGCACAATGGTGTCTGTCTTGTGCTTCTTGTGCTTCTTGTGCGTGGTGGTGGAAAGATTGGTGGAAACAGGGCCGCGACGTGAACGCTCTTTCCTTGGCCCCGGTATAAGTAATAATAGCAGATCACTTAAGATACATTCAGGCTTGAAGACAGTTTACTAACTTAGAGTCATAGAGTAATACAGGGTAGAAACAGGCCCTTCGGCCCAACTTGCCCAAACCGGCCAACATGTCCCATCTGCACTAGTCCCACCTGCCTGAGCTTGGTCCATATCCTTTTGCTATCCATGTAACTGTCTACCTGTTTCTTAAACGCTAGGATAGTCCCAGCCTCAACTACCTCTTCTGGCAGCTTGTTCCAAACACCCACCACTCTTTATGTGAAAAAGTTACTCTTCAGTTAAGGATTGTCTTTTAAGGACATATATATCTTTTATCCTTATCTTTTAAGGATAAGGGGGAAGTCTTTTAGGACAGAAATTATTTTTAAAAAATTCACACAGAGAGGGGTGAATCTGTGGAATTCTCTGCCACAGAAAGTAGTTGAGGCCAGTTCATTGGCTATATTTAAGAGGGAGTTAGATGTGGCCCTTGTGGCTAAAGGGATCAGGGGGTATGGAGAGAAGGCAGGTGCAGGATATTGAGTTGGATGATCAGCCATGATCATATTGAATGGCGGTGCAGGCTCGAAGGGCCGAATGGTCTACTCCTGCACCAATTTTCTATGTTTCTATGTTTCAAATTCCTATTAAATTTTACCCCATCACCTTTAACGTCCAGTATGTCCTTTGGTCCTCGATCCCCCTACTCTGGGCAAGAGATTCTGTGCATCTACCTGATCTATTCCTCTCATGATTTTGTATACCTCTATAAGATCATCCCACATGCTCCTTCGCTTCAAGCAAATAGAGACCCAGCCTACTCAACCTCTCCCTATACCCCATACCTTCTAGTACTGGCAACATCCTCGTAAATCTTCTCTCACAATATCTTCAAGCTTGACAATATCTTTCGTATAACATGGTGCCCAGAACTGAACACAATACTCTAAATGCGGTCTCACCAACATCTTATACAACTGCAACATCCCAACTCCCAACTTCTATACTCAATACTCTGACTGATGAAGGCCAATGTGCCAAAAGCCTTTTTGACCACCTTATCTACCTGCGACTCGACCTTCAAGGAACCATGCACCTGCACTCCTAGATCTCTCTGCTCGACAACACTCCCCAGCGGCCTACCATTCACAAAGTGGGTCCTGCTCTTGTTAGACATTCCAAAATGCAACAACTCACACTTCTCTGTATTATATTCCATCAACCATTCCACAGCCCACCTGGCCAATCAATCCAGATCCTGCTGCAATCTTTCACAATCTGCAAAACCACCCATTTTTGTATCATCAGCAAACTTGCTAATCCTGCCCTATATGTTCTCATCCAAATCATTAATGTAGATAATGTAATGTAGAGGCCCAGCACCGAATCCTGAGGCACACCACAGCCACAGGCATACACAGTCTTGTGTATATATAAATTGGAACAGTAAATATTCACTGCAAAACATTTAGTTATTTAATGACGGATATTAGTTGTAGAAAAACTCATGAATGATCATCAAATGTGTGAAATATATAATTTTGCACTCATGCTCAGGATTACTACAGATTCTTCAAATCAACAACAATTAACTAAACGGGCTGCACTGTGGCACAGTGGTAAAGCTGCTACCTCAGCGCCAGAAACCTGGGTTCGATCCTGACTATGGGTGGTGTGGAGTACGCATGTTCTCCCTATGATCGCGTGGGTTTTCTCTTGGTGCTCTGGTTTCCTTCCACATTCCAAAGACGTACAGGTTTGTAGGTTAATTGGCTTCTGTAAATTGCCCCTGGTATGTAGGATGTAAAAGTGGGATAACATATAATTAGTGAGTTGGTGATTGATCATTGGCGTGGACTCAGTGGGCCAAATAACTTATTTCCCTAAAGAAGGGTCTCAACTTGAAACGTCACATATTCCTTGAATCCAGAGATACTGCCTCTCCTGTTGAGTTACTCCAGGATTTTGTGTCAATCTTTGGGCCTATTTCCACGCTGTATCTCTAAACTAAACAATACTTGTTAAAAATAAGACATTTATCATTGTAAATGTGTCTGGAACCAACACATTAAAATTGCAACCTCCTTGAATATTTATATTAATATGCTTCTTACTTTTATTGAGACAAGTTTCAGTTTGCAGTGTAGTTTAATTAAGGTACCATCAATTTATAATTGTTGCTTTGCTCATTTAGTTAGCAGAAAAGGTTTTGTCACGTTTTAACATGTTAATAAGAAACAATTTGCACAACTTAGATAGAAATGGATAGACACAAAATACTGGAGTAACTCAGTGGGACAGGCAGCATCTCTGAATAGAATGAAGGGTGACATTTCAGATTGAGATCTTTCTTCAGTCTGAAGTACTCCAGCATTTTGTGTCTATCTTTGGTGTAAACCAGTGTCTGCAGTCCTTCTTACACATTGTCATTTACCGATTGATGTATAATCTCAATTGCAAGCATCCACATTTTACTTTGCCGTGGCATATAATGTTCAACGCACACTTTTAAAATCAAAATAACATTACCTTCTATTGATTTTACAACTATTGAACCTTTGTGGTAGATGCCCAGCTGCAATTTTACACTTCCACATATAGTGTCCTCTATAATGTTTGGGACAAAGACCCATCATTTATTTATTTGCCTCTGTACTCCACAATTTGAGATTAGTAATAGAAAAAATCACATGTGGTTAAAGTGCACATTGTCAGATTTTAATAAAGGCCATTTTTATACATTTTGGGTTCACCATGTAGAAATGACAGCAGTGTTTATACATAGTCCCCCCATTTCAGGGCACCACAATGTTTGGGACACAGCAATATCATGTAAATGAAAGTAGTCATGTTTAATTTTTTGTTGCAAATCCTTTGCATGCATTGACTGCTTGAAGTCTGCGATTCATGGACATTACCAGTTGCTGGGTGTCTTCTCTGCTGATGCTCTGCCAGGCCTGTGTTGCAGCCATCTTTAGCTTATCCTTGTTTTGGGGGCTAATCCACTTCAGTTTTCTCTTCAGCATATAAAAGTCATGCTCAACTGGGTTCAGATCGGGTGATTGACATGGCCTCTCAAGAATGGACAATTTTTTAGCTTTGGAAAAACTCCTTTGTTGCTTTAGCAGTATGTTTGGGATCATTGTCTTGCTGTAGAATGAACTGCCGGCCAATGAGTTTTGAGGCATTTGTTTGAACTTGAGTAGAAAGGATGTGTCTATATACACTTCAGAATTCATTATGCCACTACCATCAGCAGTTGTATTATCAACTAGACTAAGTGGGACCCATTGAGTCCCAGTCACACGGGAGGCCTGGTCCCCCAACGCAACCCATTCCCCAACGCAATATTCCACCACTCACCCATTCCCCCAGCGCAATATTGCACTACCAGGCACATGCTGTCAGGGTAGGCAAGGTAAGCAGTGCCTACCCTGACTAAAATTATAAAATGGTAATTATTAAATATAAATAGTAAAGGCATGGGAGAATTATCCTACCCAAGAGATTGATCTCTTAGGTAGGCATAATTCTCCCGTGCCTTTCATCCGCAGTAAATATAACACGCGAAAGTATGTGCAACTTGCGTGCCGTCGACGCTGCTTTAAGCCTTCAATGACAACGGTCTATAAAGACAGCTGAAATTCTGCCTTTGCACCGTGGACTGCGTGCATGTGCTGCGCAGCATCGTACTGCACATGCGAAGTGCAAGTTTCTTGGCGGGTTTTTCAAACATGGATTGTCATTATCTTAAGAAAAAAAGAGAGAAGAATGGAGTTCATGTACAAAAATTGTGGTAAGTAAATTTCTTTGAGCTACCATATTTCCCAGCCATGAAGACGCACCCCCAATTTAAGTTGCAAAGTATGAAAAAACTATGGCGGGACAGGATCAAGGGTTTGGTTTAGTCCATGGGTTGGCAACATCACCTGCATGCCCCGGGACTGGCTGCAGTTCCCAGATCCCTCGCGTCCCCGGGACTAGCTGCAGTTCTCAGGTCGCCTGCCCCAGGTCTGGCTGTGACGCCCAGGTCAGCTGCATGCCCCGCGAATGGCTGCAGTTCCCAGGTTGGCTCACTTGCCCCAGGTCTGGCTGTTGTGCCCAGGTCGCCTGTGAGCCCCGGGACTAGCTGCTGTGCCACGGGACAGGCTGTAGCATCCAGGTCGGCTGCATGCCCCGCGAATGGATGCAGTTCCCAGGTTGGCTTGCTTGCCCCAGGTCTGGCTGTTGCGCCCAGGTCGCCTCCGAGGCCCCAGATTAACTGTTGTGCCACAGGACTGGCTATAATGCCCAGGTCGGCTCGCTTGCCCCAGGTCTGGCTATGACATCAGGTTAGCTGCGTGCCCCGCGAATGGCTGCAGTTCCCAGGTCGCCTGACCCAGGACTGGCTGTAGTGCCCAGGTCATCTGCCCCGGGACTAGTAGAGAAAGAGAGCGAGCCCGGGATGGAGCAGCCTACCTTCTGCCTAGTAGCTACCCGCCAATCACCACCTCCACTGGTTGCGCCTGTGCCAAAGGACACCACGGTTAGCTGGCGTGTGGGCCGGCAGTAGGCGCTGAGGGTTCGATCCTGACTACGGGCGCTTCCCTCCTTAGCCACAATGTGGTGACTCTGCGCCCGGAGCGACCGGCAGCAGTGAATGAGTTGCTGGCATGATCCACGACCCCCTCCTTCTCAACGCTCCTGCCCGTGCTGACCTGGGCCAGGCTCCCCACACGCTGTGGAAGAAACTCTCCCCTCCCAGCGGCGCTGTCCTTTTACAGCCGCTTCCCACTTTACAGCCACTTCCCATCAGCTGCCAGCAATGAGGGATAGACTTGGCTATCCCTCAGTACAGCAACATCGTTCTTGATGTTTCTTCCTTGGCTAACAACCTAACCTTCAGCCTGAAAGACGCAGGTAAATATTTGTGCCTTATTTTTGGGTAAAAAATAGCATCTTCATTGCCGGGAAATACAGTATATATTTTTAAATACTTTATTAAGAAATAAGGCTTTTGAAGACAACTTACTTTTAAAATTTGACTGACTGCCTGCCGGAGAGAACAAGCTGCGCATGCGCGGTTTTAAACATTTTTAAAAGCAGACTGACTGCCTACCCTGAGTAATTACTCACGGTACGTGCCTGTCCACCACTCACACATAGCCCCTAACTGCGCAGGCGCGGCTCACTTCCCCTCATCCCCGAGCACTCCCTCCCGGGGGCAAGAAGGTTGGTGTGGGGGAGGGGCGGGGTTGTGGAGGGGAAGTTGTGGGGGTGGGGTGGTGGCGGGGTCAGGGTTGTTGTGGGGTCGGGGTTGTGGTGGGGTCAGGGTTGTGGTGGGGTCGGGGTTGTTGGGGTGGGGTTGTGGGGTCGGGGTTGTGGTGGCGGGGTTGTGGGGGAGGGGGTGATGTGGGGGAGGGGGGTTGGCAGTGGGGGTGTGTGTGTGAAGGGGGTATGTGTGTGGAGGGGGAGGGTGTGGGCAGGGGGGCTTGTGAGGGGAGGGGAGTGTGGGCGGGGGTAAGTTGTGGGGGGTGAGGCATGTGTGGGCAAGGGGGGAGTGAGCTTGGAGAAAAGACAGGGGAAGAGCCATGGGGGAGATGGGGCATCACGGGGGAGTGGAGTAGGAACCAGCGAGCGGGACCAGAGGGGTAGTGGTGGTGCGATGCGGACTCATAGCGGTCGCTGGTCGTTGTCCTCTGCCGGGATCAGTGTCTGCTTTACGTTTGGCGATATCTCCGACTCCGGGCTGAGTCTCCGACGCTGGGCTGGGTCTCCCATGTTGGGCTGGGCTGGGTCGGGTTACCGATGCTGAGCTGCTGCCTGGGACGGGTCTGCTTTGGGTTCGTCTGACAGTCCGGTTGGAAACCTTCGTCGGTCACCCTCAGCTTCAGTAAAGACACGATGGCGCAGGAAGGGGTGGACCGTCCCAGGGAGTGATGGGGAAGAGACTAATCCACGCGGCGCCGACTGGCAGGAGAAGCGATCGATCTGCACACGCGCGGTTTCTAAGATTTTTAAACCTCGCTAACTTTTATGACATTCAACTGATAGGAACGAAACTTGGTGCATTCGCAGAACGGTGAGTGAAATGGCAAAAAGTCGTAGCGCTATTGCGAACCGTTTTTGCGAAAATAGAAAGACGGCCAAACCGGAAGATAACAAGATCGGAGTTTTGTTATGTACTAGACTAAGTGGGACCCGTTGACACACAGGAGGCTTGGTCCCCCTACGCAATATTCCACCACTCACCCATTGCCCTAAACTGCACAGGCGCAGCTCATTTCCCCTCATCCCAAGCACTCTCTCCCCCTCCTCCACCCTCCCTCTTCATTCCACTCTCCTCCTCCCCTCCCCCAATCCCTCCTTCACCTTTCTCTTCCTCTCCTTTCCCCTATCCTCAGTCTCTCCCTCCTCCCTTCATAACTCCTCTCCCCTCCCTATTCCCTTCCTATCCCTCTATCTCCAATCTCCCCCACTCCTCACCCCCTATCCCCCCACTATCCCACCTCACCTCCCTCACTGCCCTCCTCTCCCTCTATTCCCCCTCCTACCTCATTCTCCCTCCTCACCTCTTTTTTTCACTCTCTTCCCCCCCTCATCAAATCCATTCACCTCTCTCTCCCTCTCCTTTCCCCTACCCTCAGTCACTCCCTCCCTCCCTCTCTCCATAACTCCTCTCCCCTCCCTATCCCCCTCCTCTCCCTCTATCCCCTCTCCTCCCCCACTTTCCCTCCCCAGAATCACGAGGTTGCCGCACCTCTCCCTTTTTGCGTTCCCCGGAGGAGCATCAGCCGTCGGCGCCCTCAGCCAGGCCTTGGTTCGACCTGGAAGCACCAACAACTACGGTCATGCCGGCGTGTGGGCGAGAGGGCGGGGGGGGGGAAAGCTCGTAGAAAAGATTGGGGAAGAGCCATGGGGGAGAGGGGGGTATCACAGGGGAGGGGGCAGGAGCCAGCGAGGGGGACAAGAGGGAAAAGGGGTGGAGCTGTGCATCGTTGCAATGGCACTGCATTTGGGACTCACAGCGGGCGCTGGATGCTCTCCTTCCCGGGATCAGACTCTCCACTTTCAGCTTGGTGACATTGCTGGGCTGCTTCAGGTTCCTCCGAAAGTCCGGTTGCAAACCTCCGCCGGCTACCCTCACTCCAGTAAAGACACGATGGTGCAGGAAGGGGCGGGCCGTCCTGAGGAGTGACAGGGGAATAGACTAATCCACGCTTGAAAGCAGGAGAAGAGATCGATCTGCGCGCGCGGGTTTTAAGATTTTTAAACCTCGCTAACTTTGACGACATTCAACCAATCGGAACGAAACTTAGTGGACTCGTAGCATAGGAGAACGGCGAGTGAACTGGTGAAAAATCGTAGTGCTATCGCAAACCGTTTTTGCACAAATAGAATGACCGGCAAACTGGAAGATAACAAGATCAGAGTTTTAGTTATGTATAGATAGATAGATGAAGATAAGTGAGTCAGTACCTTCAGCAGCCATACATGCCCAGGCCATAACACCCCCACCACCGTGTTTCACAGATGATGTGGTATGCTCTGGATCTTGGGCTGTTCTCCATACTTTGCTCTTGCCATCACTCTGATCTAAGTTAATCTTCGTTTCATCCGTCTAAAATACATTTTGTCCAGAACTGTGGTTGCTCTTTTAAGTTCTTCTTGTCAAACTGTAACCTGGCCATCCTATTTTTGTGCCTAATCAGTGGTTTGCATCTTGCAGTGTAACCTCTGTATTTCTGTTCATGAAGTCTTCTGCGGAGAGTTCTCTTACACCTGCATTAAGGAGGCAATTAATCTCACCTGAGCGATTACAAAGATCTGTGAAGCCATGTTCCCCAAACATTATTGTGCCATGAAATGGGGGGAATATGGATAAACACAGCTGCAATTTCTTCATGGTGAAACCAAAATGTATAAAAATGGCCTTTAATAAAATCTGACAATGTGCACTTTAACCACATGTGATTTTTTTCTATTACAAATCTCAAATTGTAAAGGGCAAATAAATAAATGATGGGTCTTTGTCCCAAACATCATGCTCTCACCAGCCATGTAGATTTAAGAATATGAGCTTTCCGTAGAGGAACTTTCTAACAATGGCACATTGCTCGTAACTCCACAGCCATCTTTCAAATAATGTTAATTAATCAGTCAATTAACTAGTCAAAGAAAAGAGTGCTTGGATAGCATAGTGATTGCTTTACTGAATGCACAGTTGGAATACTGCATTATGGGCTCAAATCCCGCCATGGTAGCTGAGGAATTTACTTTGAGTGATTAAATACATTTGGAGTTTAAGTAAAGCCAGTCTTAATAATGCTAAAAATGAAATCACCACATTGTCTGATAAATTTAGTCTCCTTCAGGGAAGGAAATCTGTATTTTTTAATCTGGTTTGCCTCTTGTCATACTCCAGAACTTCCGTGCTTTTAACTGCCTCCTTAATTTGAATGCAACTTGAGAATAACAGTAAAATCAATATACTATTAAAAGTCTCATCTTGTATGTACGTATACGTGTGTGTGTGTGTGTGTGTGTGTGTGTGCCGTATGTGTTTTTCTACCTTCGTCAAAATGCTACATGGTAGCGCTTACATTTTTACATATTCTGATTCACATTTTCCCCTCCATGCAGTAATCAGGTTCACTTAAGATTTCATCCTATATTTCACAAGTTATTGATGATTCAAGTTTTTAAAAAAAAAGCAAAAAACGGTTCTCACACACAGCCTTTTTCCAGGAATTTCCACTGATGATGTCACAATGCCACTCACAGTGCACCAATCACAATGGGCTCTCAAGCTGCTGAGTACCACAATGACATCACAATGGGACGTTGCCAATGGTAACCACACCTTCTCGCAGACACACACCTCCTTTTATCCAGGAGCTTCCAGTGATGATAATCACAATGGGCTCTCAAGCTGCCAAGTGCCACACCCCTCGCCCCCTCCCTCTCCGGGTTATTCACACCCCCCCGCCCCCTTCCCCCCCTGGTTATTCACACCCCAGCCTCCTCCCCCTCACCCCCCACGGGTTATTCACACCCCCTCCCCTACGGGTTATTCACGCCCCCGCCACTCTCCCCCTCTCCCCCTCTCCTCCCCTCCTCCCCTCCTCCCCTCCTCCCCTCCCCCCCTCCCCCCCTCCCCCCCTCCCCCCCTCCCCCCCTCCCCCCCTCCCCCCCCTCTCCCCCTCTCCCCCTCTCCTCCTCTCTCTCCCCCCCTTACGGGGATGAAAGCATGGTATTTTCCCTCCGTTAGTACTGCAATAAAGACTATGAGTTCTAACCTCTATGTGTGAGTCTGATCATTTCAACATCTACTTCAATTAAAGTTAATTGGACTGAATGCCATTGTGACTTCAGCACCATTAGGAACAAGATTTACACCATCCAGGATACATGAGGCTGCTTGATTGATATCCCATCCATCATCCTGAACATTTGTTCCTTTTGCCAATGTCAATCTACAATTGGAGAGTGAGAAGAGTAGATCGGAGGTGTCGGTGTTGCAGTTGAATAAAGGGGACTATGGGGCCATGAGGGAGGAGCTGGCCAAAGTTGACTGGAAAGATACACTAGCAGAGATGACAGTGGAACAAAAATGGCAGGTGTTTCTGGGAATAATACAGAAGGTGCAGGATCATTTCATTCCTAGAAGGAAGAAAGATTCCAAGGGGAGAACGGGATGACCATGGCTAACAAGGGACATCAGGGACAGTATAAAAATTAAAACGAAGAAGTACAACGTAGCAAAGATTAGCGGGAAGCAAGAGGATTGGGTAATGTTTAAAGAACAGCAGAAGAGAACCAAAAAGACAATACGGGGAGAAAAGATGAGGTATGAAGGTAAGCCAGCCAGGAATATAAAGCAGGATAGTAAAAGCTTCTTTAGGTATGTGAAGAGGAAAAAATTAGTTAAGACCAAAGTTGGACCCTTGAAGACCGAAGAAGGTGAATTTATTGTGGGGAACAAGGAAATGGCAGATGAGGTGAACAGGTACTTTGGATCTGTCTTCACTAAGGAGGACACAAACAATATTCCTGATATAGTAGTGGCCAGAGGATCTGGGGTGACAGAGGAACTGAAGGAAATCCTCATTAGGCAGGAAATGGTGTTGGATAGACTGATGGGACTGAAGACTGATAAATCCCCAGGGCCTGATGGTCTGCATCCCAGGGTACTTAAGGAAGTGGCTCTAGAAATTGTGGATGCATTGGTGATAATTTTCCAATGTTCTATAGACTCTATAGAACATTGGAAATAGATAGATCAGTTATTCTATAGATCAGTTCCTGCGGATTGGAGGGTAGCTAATGTTATCCTATTTTTTAAGAAAGGCGGGAGAGAGAAAAGGGGAATTATATACCAGTTAGCCTGACATCAGTGGTGGGGAAGTTGCTGGAGTCAATTATAAAACATGAGATAGCCGCACATTTGGATAATTGTAACAGGATCGGTCCAAGTCAGCATGGATTTACGAAGGGGAAATCATGCTTGACTAATCTTCTGGTATTTTTTGAAGATGTAACTAGGAAAATGGACAAGGGAGAGCCAGTGGATGTAGTGTACCTGGACTTTCAGAAAGCATTTGATAAGGTCCCACATAGGAGATTAGTGGGCAAAATTAGGGCACATGGTATTGGGGGTAGAGTGCTGACATGGATAGAGATGTGGTTGGCAGACAGGAAACAAAAAGTAGAGATTAACGGGTCCCTTTCAGAATGGCAGGCAGTGACAAGTGTGGTACCGCAAGGCTCGGTGCTGAGACCATAGCTATTTACAATATACATCAATGATTTCGATGAAGGGATTCAAAGTAACATTAGTAAATTTGTAGATGACACAATAGACAATAGACACAAAGCTGGGTGGCAGTGTGAACTGTGAGGAGGATGCTATGAGAATGCAGGGTGACTTGGACAGGTTGGGGGAGTGGGCAGATGCATGGCAGATGAAGTTTAATGCGGATACATGTGAGGTTATCCACTTTGGTAGCAAAAACAGGAAGGCAGATTACTATCTAAATGGCGTCAAGTTGGGAAAAGGGGAAGTACAACGGGATCTGGGGGTCCTTGTACATCAGTCTATGAAAGTAAGCATGCAGGTACAGCAGGCACTGAAGAAAGAGAATGGTATGTTGGCCTTTATAACAAGAGGAATTGAATATAGGAGCAACGAGGCCCTTCTGCAGTTGTGAGAGCCCTAGTGAGAGCACACCTGGCGTATTGTATGCAGTTTTGGTCCCCTAATTTGGCGGAAGGACATTCTTGCTATTGAGGGAGTGCAGTGTAGGTTTACCAGGTTAATTCCCGGGATGACGGGACTGTCATATGCTGAGAGAATGGAGCAGCTGGGCTTATACACTCTGGAGTTTAGAAGGATGAGAGGATATCCCATTGAAACATATACGATTGTTAAGGGCTTGGACACACTAGAGGCAGGAAACATGTTCCCAATGTTGGGGGAATCCAGAACCAGGGTCCACAGTTTAAGAATAAGGAGTAAGCCATTTAGAACGGAGATGAGGAAACACTTTTTCTCACAGAAACATAGAAACATAGAAACATAGAAATTAGGTGCAGGAGTAGGCCATTCGGCCCTTCGAGCCTGCACCGCCATTCAATATGATCATGGCTGATCATCCAACTCAGTATCCCGTACCTGCCTTCTCTCCATACCCTCTGATCCCCTTAGCCACAAGGGCCACATCTAACTCCCTCTTAAATATAGCCAATGAACTGGCCTCGACTACCCTCTGTGGCAGGGAGTTCCAGAGATTCACCACTCTCTGTGTGAAAAAAGTTCTTCTCTTCTCGGTTTTAAAGGATTTCCCCCTTATCCTTAAGCTGTGACCCCTTGTCCTGGACTTCCCCAACATCGGGAGCAATCTTCCTGCATCTAGCCTGTCCAACCCCTTAAGAATTTTGTAAGTTTCTATAAGATCCCCTCTCAATCTCCTAAATTCGAGAGAGTATAAACCAAGTCTATCCAGTCTTTCTTCATAAGACAGTCCTGACATCCCAGGAATCAGTCTGGTGAACCTTCTCTGCACTCCCTCTATGGCAATAATGTCCTTCCTCAGATTTGGAGACCAAAACTGTACGCAATACTCCAGGTGTGGTCTCACCAAGACCCTGTACAACTGCAGTAGAACCTCCCTGCTCCTATACTCAAATCCTTTTGCTATGAAAGCTAACATACCATTCGCTTTCTTCACTGCCTGCTGCACCTGCAGGCCCACTTTCAATGACTGGTGTACCATGACACCCAGGTCTCGCTGCATCTCCCCTTTTCCTAGTCGGCCACCATTTAGATAATAGTCTGCTTTCCAGTTTTTGCCACCAAAATGGATAACCTCACATTTATCCACATTATACTGCATCTGCCAAACATTTGCCCACTCACCCAGCCTATCCAAGTCACCTTGCAGTCTCCTAGCATCCTCCTCACAGCTAACACTGCCCCCCAGCTTAGTGTCATCCGCAAACTTGGAGATATTGCCTTCAATTCCCTCATCCAGATCATTAATATATATTGTAAATAGCTGGGGTCCCAGCACTGAGCCTTGCGGTACCCCACTAGTCACTGCCTGCCATTGTGAAAAGGACCCGTTTACTCCTACTCTTTGCTTCCTGTTTGCCAGCCAGTTCTCTATCCACATCAATACTGAACCCCCAATGCCGTGTGCTTTAAGTTTGTAAACTAATCTCTTATGTGGGACCTTGTCGAAAGCCTTCTGGAAGTCCAGATACACCACATCCACTGGTTCTCCCCTATCCACGCTACTAGTTACATCCTCGAAAAATTCTATAAGATTCGTCAGACATGATTTACCTTTTGTAAATCCATGCTGACTTTGTCCAATGATTTCACCACTTTCCAAATGTGCTGCTATCCCATCTTTAATAACTGACTCTAGCAGTTTCCCCACTACCGATGTTAGACTAACTGGTCTGTAATTCCCCGTTTTCTCTCTCCCTCCCTTCTTAAAAAGTGGGGTTACGTTTGCTACCCGCCAATCCTCAGGAACTACTCCAGAATCTAAAGAGTTTTGAAAGATTATTACTAATGCATCCACTATTTCTGGAGCTACTTCCTTAAGTTCTCTGGGATGCAGCCTATCCGTGAGTGGTGAGTCTGGAATTCTCTGCCTCAGAGGGCGGTGGAGGCAGGTTCTCCGGATGCTTTCAAGAGAGAGCGAGATAGGGCTTTTAAAAATTAGCAGAGTTAGGGGATATGGGGAGAAGGCAGGAATGGGTACTGATAGGGGATGATCAGCCATGATCACATTGAATGGCGGTGCTGGCTCGAAGGGCCAAATGTCCTACTCCTGCACCTATTGTCTATTGTCACACTATGAAGCTTTTGCAAAATATATCATATTTACTGTAGGCCAGCCTATCAACACCTTTTAAATAAAATAAAAGGAAATGAATAGCAGTGCTCTTAAAAGGAACACCCTCTCATCCTCATAATAACACAGGAAGAACACAAGAAAATGGTAACAAGAACAGGCCACCTTATTGCTCAAGCCTGTCCCACCATTCAGTGTCATCATAACTGATCTTTGCTGCCGTCATACATCCTCTTCTTCTCTTGGGTCACATTTCACATTGTCAATAGACAACAAAGGCATCTGCAAACTTACTAATACCCACCCATCATCCTGCAATTTGCCCTCAGTTCTTTAATGTTTCCATACTCTTACTAGTGCTTTCAATACATCATAGGTACATCTATATATCCGGTATGCAAGTTGTAAAGGGTCAAGATTGACTGGAAAATTGAGGCAGATGTGGGTCCTTACCAATCTTACAAAGTATTTCACTATGGTTGATGTTGGAGCTACTGTGTGGTAGTCATTGAGATGGATCTCTTTACATTTCCTGGGTACTGGAAATATGGAAGTTTTCTTGAGGTGGATGAGGACAGTAGACTCGAAGTGAGAGATTGAAGACTGTGACTGGTTGATTCGGGATATCGACCCACCGTTCTCATTAATCTATTTAGTTGCCTCTTCGAAAAGCTCAATTTAATTAGTCGGACGGGATGTCCTACCAGTAAATCCGTGTGTTAACTATCTTCATCATTTTTCAAATGTGAATATGCATTGTTCATTGAAAGTAGTGTATTTCGAAAATTTAGCCCTTGCATCCAATTAATGAGGGCAGTTTTAACCCAAAATGTGCTCCAGATGGACTTATCTGTTGGGAGCTTAAGTAGAGTCCTCATACTGTCTCATGCTTGAAATTGGTGAATGGTGCCTTGAAACCTAAATTGAGGGAGTTACAATGACAGATGGGTGTGTGCAAGATGAATAGGTGATTGGAATATGTACAACATATGTTGATTTAATCTCCCATTATATCTGTGCAACATTCACACTGGGTCAATTTACAGGGAATGGTTGTTTGAAGCTGACCTTGTCGATCCAAATATATTTTTTGCATTATGATGGCCTTAATGTTTCACTGCAGGAGTTTAGTTCCTGTCATCAGTGCCAATCATAACATGTACAATATGTGCTAATTAGTATTAATATAACTGTACGGAAATAATGTTGCAGGAAATCCATTATATCTTTAAAACAAAAGGCCTAATAAGTTTGATGAAAGTTATTATTAAACATGTGTAAAGTATTAGAAGACTTAATGAGATTTATAAAGTTAAAGTATTTCTAAATGGTGTTAGTTAATAGTTGGTATCTTTGCAAGGTATTTATTTTTATGTTTGAAGAGAAAGCTTTTCAGTAGGTTTTTGCTACCTTTCCTTTTGGAGCCAAAACAGAATGCAATAGTGAAATAAGATGACAAAATGGAGACATTACTGTTCTCTGGCCCATGCCAGTGATGAGAGCATTTTGCGGTATTTTTACAACATTTTTTACAGAAATATTTAGTTTTCTCATACCGTTTAAGAATCAGGGGTAAGCCATTTAGAATGGAGATGAGGAAAAACTTTTTCACACAGAGGGTTGTGAATCTGGGGAATTCTCTGCCTCAGAAGGCAGTGGAGGCCAATTCTCTGGATGCTTTCAAGAGAGAATTAGATAGAGCTCTTAAAAATATCAGAGTCAGGGGATATGAGAAGAAGGCAGGGACATGTTACTAATTGTGGATGAACAGCAATGATCACAGTGAATGGCGGTGCTGGCTCGAAGGGTCGAATGGCCTTCTCCTGCACCTATTGTCTATTGTTTCTTATACCATTCGCTTTTTATAGACCGAGCTATTATAGACCAGCCAGGTTATGCTCTGTGGAGGGAAAATTCCATAAACACTAATCAGGTAAAGAATTAGCAGTCAGTTGAACAAATATAGATTAAATGAAGAAAGCTAGTGTAGAGCTATAGAGGGAAAAGAAATAAGGGAAGAGAAAAAGGAAACTATAAGCTAATAGAAAGGGGAGGGTGAGAAAAAAAAAAAAAGATTACCAATAACACAATTTTGGAGATAGGTCCGTAGATTATAGAGTGTAATTCAATTTATAAAAGATAAAATTTGTTTACTGTACAAATGATTGCATTTTATTTTTGCTTTGCAGTATTAGTGGATGATTACACTTTTATAAAGTTCAATAAAAATAAATATATAAATCACATTCTTGAACAGATTCAATCCAGGCATCTTTATTTTGTTTGTATTGTAGGACAACAAAAAAATATGTTGAGTGATTACCACTGGGGTGTAAACTATCCAAGTAAAATATGAGGTGCCGCTCCTCCAATTTGCGGTGGCTGCTTACAATCTCTTTTGGAACTCTAAAGGGCCTGTCCCACTTTCACAACCTAATTCACGACCTCTGCTGAGTTTGCCCTTGAGTCATACTCGCAGCATGGTCGTCATGAGGTCGTAGGTAGGTCGTAGGTAGGTCGTGATGCTAGTCATAGGTATTTGTGGCATCAAATAGGTCGGAGTGTTTTTCTAGCCTGATGACAAATGCCCACGAGTAAAAAAGGTTGTGAATTAGGTTGTGAAAGTGGGACAGGCCCTTTAGAGTTCCAAGAGAGATTGTAAGAAGCTACCGCAAATTGGAGGAGCAGCATCTCATATTTCGCTTGGGTAGTTTACACCCCAGTGGAATGAACATTGACTTCTCCAATTTCAGGTAGTCCTTGCTTTCTTCCCCCTTCCCAGCTCTCCCATAGCCCACTGTCTCCGCCTCTTCCTTTTTTCTTCCCGACCCCCACTCCCACAGCAGTACATGTATAATTCTCTGCAGTACATGTATCAGCGGTGGAGTATGTGGCCCAAATTTGTAACCCTAAATTCCTAACTTTACATAATGCTAATTCATAATAGTTAGGCATAGTTCTATGCTTGATACAAAATAAAGTATCGTAACTACTCAGCTACAAAAAAATAGCAGCTGCCATCAGATAATTTCATCGTTTTGCTTATTTTTTATAATTAGGCAGCTTTGAAAGGTAATGTTAGAGACCTTGAGGAAGAAAAGTCATGATTATGTGAGTGATGACAATAGTTAAAAAGATGGTAAAGTACTACATCTGAAATTCTCCAAATACTCTGTTGTGCTGTTGACAATGCATCTGCTCATCCCAAAAGGACTTAACTTAGCAATGCCAAATCTGAAAAGTCATGATCATAAATCTCTCTCAGTTTTTACTATTGTTCTTTCGTTTTGCTAATTTACATTTTTCATTCATTTTGAAAGGTCATATCACAGCTTGAAAGTATAACAGCTTGAACAATTATGCACATCAAAATGTTAAATGATTATGCCATTTTGATGTCTGTGCAGTCCATATGTAGCAAGGGAATAGATAATAACACCAATTTAAAAGTATCTTTTTAATTTTCCCCTGGCTCGCTTATTACAGTGTATTTGATTAATATATATATATATATCTCAGCCAATTGGGTCTAAATAAAATGCATAACAGAACCTGGTAAAATAATAGCCCATGTACCAGCTTCATCTGTCCTATTGCATAAGTAATTGTGATTTTGGAGCTGGATGGCATGATTTACTTTGGTATTCGAGAGCTTTATATTTTTCATTTATTAGTTTTTCACATCATGGACTAAATTGCTGCTGCTTGTTTTTCCCAACCCAATCTCTAAAACATAATTATCATTGCTTCCATCTCTCCTCAACCTACTATCTCAATTTCCTGGAAATAGTACTGACGAATGTGCACTACAAACCCACTGACTCGCAAAGTCATCTTAGGTAGACAAAAATGCTGGAGAAACTCAGCGGGTGGGGCAGCATTTATGGATGCTGCCTCACCAGTTGAGTTTCTCCAGCATATTTGTCTATCTTCGATTTTTCCAGCATCTTTCTTAAACAACCCAAAGTCATCTTGATCACACTTCATCCTGCCAGTTGTTACATCTGGTAATATTACTTGAATGTTACTACTGATACATTTCCTGTTTTCCTCAGCCAAGGTTTCTCTCCACCTCCCAATGATGTCCAACCCATTTCTCATACTTCTCTTCTAAACACCTCTGCTTTTCTGGTCTCTTTGGCCCCCATCTTGTTTTCCACCTTGTCTTCAGTTGATTAATTTATGCTATTTCATCCAAGTTCAACATGAAACGACCAATGCCATGTATTTTCCCCTCTCACGTCACCTTTTTTACTGAACCATTCCCTCAGTGATATCCTGCTCGATTCTTCACTCATTCACATCATCTTTTCCTCTTCCCATGCCACTGCCTGTGGCAAATAAGTAACACCTACACCATGTCAAGGGCCCCAAACGTTCCTTCTAGGTGAAACCGCAAATATTTATACTTAGGTCAATTTTGAAATCTGCTCCCAATGCAATTTCCTACATGCCGCAGGGACTAAGTGTACATTGTGTGGCCACTTTGCAGAAAACCCTCGCTGAATTTGAAATGTAATTGAAAGCTTCTGGTTCCACACAAGTTTAATTTGCACTACACTTTCAATCTGACCTCTCTCTCTCTCTCTGCCCTCCTACGCTATTCAAATGAAGCTTTCCAAAAACTCTCAAGCACAAGCTTTGAATTATACATCAAATTCCATAATTTCACATTATAACCAGATAGGATTCCAGAAATTGATGGATCTTTTGCTATTCATAATTACACTTCCTGCAGTGTCACCTCCTAATACAAACTTCAATACTTAACCTATGTTATTTTACATCCTCATTCAGCATTTCCTCAGTTAAACCTGCTGAGTTGCTTCAGACTTTTATATTTCCTCCCCGTCCTCTATTGCTGCCTCTCTACCTGCTTAAAGCAGTAACAACTTTTACCATTTCCAGTTACGATGAAAGACCATCGAATTGAAGTGTCATGGCTGTTTACCTCTCTCTAGTTACAGTATGCTGCCTAACCTGCTGAATATTTAAAGCCATATCGGTTTTTATTTCAACATATCCTAAATATGCACAATTATATTTTTTATCCCTGTTCAATGTGATAAAAGCTTGACGAGTACTATTTTGAATGAAATTGAACATCCATCCATCCATCCATCCATCCATCCATCCATCCATCCATCCATCCATCCATCCATCCATCCAATCTTGTGCTCTTCCGGTTTTGTTTTTTTCTATTTGCGCAAAAATGGTACACGATAGCTCTACAATTTTTTGCCACCTTACTCACAATTCTCCTGTGCTACAAGGGCAACAAGATTTGTTTCCGATCGATGGTATATTTTAAAAGTTATTAAAGTTTAAAAATCTTAAAAACCGTGCATTCGCCGCAAAGTTGATTGGTCTCCTCTCCTGTCGCCGGGACAGCGACGCCCCTTCCTGCACCATCGCTGCACTGATTGGCCGAGTCCATTGTCAATCACGGGCGGCAACCGGCGAGGAGAATATAGAGCTGAAGGAGCGGAGTGAGCATCACGAATGCTCCGCCAGCTGGAGCTGCGTCTGCAGGCACCTCCGTGGTGCCGAGCGGGCAAGCGGCCTAGCCCACTTCACGGCCTGCGTGGTGCCCAGCCACGAGCACCATTGGCCACTTCGTCCGACCTGGGCTTCTACACGCAAAGCCCCGGCCGGGGTTCTACGCAGCGATCCAGGAAGCATAGAGACCACGGCGGTGAGGCCTCATGATGATGGGGTTGCGTTGGCTTGTGGGGCTTCGTGGCAATGGAGCCGTGGTGGCAGTGGGGCCTCACGGCGTCGGTGAGGCCTGACGGCGGTGGGGCCTTGCCGAATTTCAAAATCCATGGAAAAATCAATCTCTTCCTCTTTTTTCAGTTTTTCCTTTCTCATGTCTGGTGGGGGAGGAATAGATGGAGAGGAGGAGTGGGGGAGGTAGGGAGTGGGGAATAGAGGGAGTGGAGGGCAGTGGGGAGGTGAGGAGGGATAGTGGGGGGATTGGGGGAGGTGAGGAGTGGTGAAGGTGGGGAATAGAGGGATAGAAGAGAGGGGTGAGGAGTTATGGAGGGAGGAAGGGAGTGATTGATGGTAGGGGAAAAGAGAGGGAGGGAGGGATTGGGGAGGAGGAGAGGAGAAAGAAGAGGGAGGGTGAATAAGAGGGGGAGGGAGTGCTGGGGGATGAGGGGAAATGAGCTGCGCAGGCGCAGTTGGGGGCTATGCGCGAGTGGTGGAATATTGCGTTGGGGAACGGGTTGCGTTGAGGGAACGGGTGAGAGGTGGATTATTGCGTTGGGGCAGCAAATGGGTCTGCACTTAGTCTATTAGAGCATAAAAATAGACCATCCAGACCAGCACTTGTTCATGCTCCATGCAGACTACACTTCTTGCTTCATCTAATGCTTTCAATGTACCGTGTAGGAAGGAACTTCAGATGCTGGTTTACATCGAAGATAGCTGTTATGAGGCAACTGAAGCATCCTCTTACAACCAGAGAGCAGTGCTGATCTACTATCTACGTCTTTGATGTCCCTTGGACTATCCTTGATCGGACTTTGCTGGCTTTACCTTGCACTAAACGTTATTCCCTTATCATTTATCTATACACTGTCAATGCATTGATTGAAATCATCTATTGTCTTTCCGCTGACTTGTTAGCATGCAACAAAAGTTTTTCACTGTTGCTGGGTACATGTCACAATAAACTGAGATAGATGGGACAGGCAGCATCTCTGGAGAGAAGGAATGGGTTATGTTTCGAGTCAAGACGCTTCTTCAGACTGTATCCTATTACATTCTCGCATGTTTCATTATTAATAAATTATTATCAAAGAACTATCCACAAATAAATGATATTTTGTATCACAAACCAAAATATTACACATCTATTACAGTTCAAGTTCAAGTTCAAGTGAGTTTATTGTCATGTGTCCCTGTATAGGACAATGAAATTCTTGCTTTGCTTAAGCACACAGAAAATAGTAGGCATTTACTACAAAACAGATAAATGTGTCCATATACCATGATATAAATATATACACACATGAATAAATAAACTGGTAAAGTGCAAATAACAGAAAGTGGTTATTAATAATCAGAGTTTTGGCCGAGCCAGGTTTAATAGCCTGGTGGCTGTGGGGAAGTAGCTATTCCTGAACCTGGTTGTTGCAGTCTTCAGGCTCCTGTACCTTCTACCTGAAGGTAGCAGGGAGATGAGTGTGTGGCCAGGATGGTGTGGGTCTTTGATGATACTGCCAGCCTTTTTGAGGCAGCGACAGCGATAAATCCCCTCGATGGAAGGAAGGTCAGAGCCGATGATGGACTGGGCAGTGTTTACTACTTTTTGTAGTCTTTTCCTCTCCAGGGCGCTCAAATTGCCGAACCAAGCCACGATGCAACCGGTCAGTATGCTCTCGACTGTGCACCTGTAGAAGTTAGAGAGAGTCTTCCTTGACAATCCGACTCTCCGTAAACTTCTCAGGAAGTAGAGGCGCTGATGAGCTTTTTTGATAATTGCGTTAATGTTCTCGGACCAGGAAAGATCTTCAGAGATATGCACGCCCAGGAATTTGAAGTTCTTGACCCTTTCAACCATCGACCCGTTGATATAAATGGGGCTGTGGGTCCCCCTCCTACTCCTTCCAAAGTCCACAATCAGTTCCTTGGTTTTGCTGGTGTTGAGGGCCAGGTTATTGCGCTGGCACCATATGGACAGTTGCTCACTGCAGTGAGACTACAGAGACTGGATATTTAAATTATTTCTGCCAGTTATTCAGCATTGTTACTGAGATTAGAAATAGTTGATGAAGAAATTCACAAACACGATCTGAGTCAATGATTTACCATCAAAATGATGTCACCTCCTTTTTTGAGAGGTCTTGAAGATTGTTGTGTCAGAAAAGTAACAGAACTCGCAAATAATTTACATTTGTTTTGTCATATGCTCACTTTTTCATGAAGGCAGGCCTGTGGTAGCAGTCAGTGAACTCCAGCTGAGCAAAACATTTCCTTGCCTCAAACAGCTGATAAGCCATCCTTTAGATTGATTACTATACTTTTCAGGCTGAGTCCCTTTTTCAGTCGAACCTTTCTTCTTTATTTGATATGACTCCTGCTCACCTTCATTCTTTGAGAAAGTACACAATTGACATTACCATTCTTTAGTCCTGACTGTTACTGAGTTCACACTGTGCTAACAGCTAGCTCTTTTTGCAAGATCAGGTAATTACTTGGTTGAGACCTGTATCATATAAATGATAACAACTATGTGTATTGTTAGGAATTATCCAGGGATAATAAAATTAAGTGAAACAAGCAGCCATTAATTTAAAACAAGATCGGTCTTCATAATATCTGTTCTAATGTACATCAAAAGCCTTAATCAGCTTGAAATTAAAAGGACAGTTTTGCAAACAGACAGGTTTTCTACTTACATGACCATACCTCTTTGTAGCATGCATCAGCCTAATGTAAGACAATGGGGTTTGGTAATTGATCTGTATCAAACTGAAAATCTTCAACTTAGGTTATTAAGCAAACGTGCATTAATATTCAGAGACGTCTTCAAAAATTCATAAGATCTAGGACCAGAATTACGCCATTAGGACCTATAGAGCAATGTGTGGCTTTGCATTTTGGTACAGTGAAATATGAGGTGTTACATTATGGGAAGTCGAACATGGGCAGGACCTACACAGTGAATGGTAGGGCTCTGGGGAGTGTTGTAGAGCAGAGGGATCTAGGAGGGCAGGTGCACAGTTCCTTGAAAGTGGAGTTGCAGGTAGATTGGGTGGTCAAAAAGGCTTTTGGCACACTGGCCTTCATCAGTCTGAGTATTGAGTATAGAAGTTGGGAGGTCATGTTGCAGTTGTATAAGACGTTGGTGAGGCCGCATTCAGAGAATTGGGTTCAGTTCTGTACACCATGCTATAGGAAATATGTTGTCAAGCTAGAAAGGGTAGAGAGAAGATTTAGGAGGAGGTTGCCAGGCCCAGAGGGTCTGAGCTATAGGGAGAGGTTGAGTAGGCTGGGACTCTATTCCTTGGAGTGCAGGAGGATGAGGAGGTGATCTTATAGAGGTGTATAAAATTATGAGAGGAATAGATCAGGTACATGATCAGAGTCTCTTGCCTAGTGTAGGTGAATCGAGGACCAGAGGACATAGATTTAAAAGAAGGTGAAAAGACAATAGCAATCTGAGGGGTAACTTTTTCACATGAAGGGTGGTGGGTGTATGGAACAAGCTACCAGAGGAGGTAGTTGAGGCTGGGACTTTCCCAACATTTAAGAAACAGTTAGACAGGTACATGAATAGGACAGGTTTGGAGGGATATGGACCAAACGCGTGCAGGTGGGACTAGTATAGCTGGGACATGTTGGCGGGTGTGGGCAAGTTGGGCCGAAGGGTCTGGTTCCACAATGTATCACACTATGACTCTATGACTTTAAGTCTACTCCGCCATTCAATCATGGCTAATTGGATAATCTATATTTCCCTCTCAACTGCATTCTCCTGCTTTCTATCCACCACCCCTGATGCCTTTACTAAACAGGAATCTGTCAATTTCCACCTTAAAAGTATCCATTGATGGCCTTCATAGCTGTCTGTGGCAATGGATTCCACACATTCACCACCCTCTGACTAAAGAAATTCCTCCTCATCTACTTTCTTAAGGCACATCCTTTCATTTGGATGATGTGGCTTGTCCAAGACTCTCCCACTAGTCTTGGCAGCTACAATATGCTCCCACTGTAAATATGCAATACTGCAAAGTTACTAGTCTACACTTAATTTTTTAAAGAGTAGATAATTGCAGCCATCATTTCTGTAGTTAATTGTATATTGTCTTTGTGCACCTTTGATACTGTAGTTAATCATTTAGTTTAATCTTTGTGTTTAATACATATAAACAATGCAATTAGAGTTTGGGGATTCTACTGTGGGGGTCCCTTGACGAGTAAAGATTTTTACATCAACCAGCTTCAGCCTCCGAGTGATTCAGTTCACAAGGTCAAATCATGTACCATATGGTATAACTTTAGATATTATTTATTCAGCCACTGCCATTAATTCAATATTGTTGGCTGACAGTAAAGTATTCCATTCATCTGCCTTATCTATATACTGTAGAAGGATTAACAGATGCTTCAGGAAATCACCTGGGAATACCAGGTGCAGTTGACTTATTACTTGAATAAGCAAATGATTCAATGAGCAGATAGAATTCAATGTGAATTTTAATCTAACGGCATATGGTTAAAAAAAATCTAATGGGTGAACAAGTACGTTTAACAAATAATGCACTGCAGACAATGCTTTGCCCCAGAAAGAGATGGCCCAGTATCAAATGCAGTACGCAAAACATGGTTCTGGGCTGAATAAGATCACTGTCTTCTTGCTGAGTTCAAGAACAGTTGCACAGCCCAGCTTCAGTTCCTAGTAGTGCCTCATTCATATTAGGTTAAAAACACAATCCAGTTCATGCGTGGAAAATCCTGAATTTAGTCATGTACGGAAAATAAATAATAAATGCTTAAAACCAACTTCTACAACTTTAATGCTAAATGAAGTTGATGTGCATCAGTGACTACATCCACCCCAACTGAACTTATTTTTATAGTTGCTTGCCCATGGATGGTATTCTGTACTTAAAAATGACAGTCAGTCCACTGAAGTCTGTTAGGGATGTACATAATAATAATAATAATACATTTTATTTGTTGGGCGCCTTTCAGACATCTCAAGGACACCTTACATAGATTAACAGGAATATAAACATATAATCAGAGTAAAATAAATAATAAAGACATCACAGAGACACAAACTAAAAACAGAATTCAGTCCAAAAACAAAATCAAAAACACAATGTGAAGAGAGAGCAGCGGCAGCTAAAGCGCGCCAGCGTCCACTCTCCCTCCACGGCAGCCATCTTGGACAAAGACTAACAGGATTACATTACAGACAAAAAAAAATCATCCCCCCACAATGGATACCACTGTGGGGGAAGGCGCAATGTCCAGTCCCCAACCCCAAGTTCACCCCAAAGTCAGGCCTATTGAGGCCACCGCAATTGCCTCTACGGAGGCCTGATGTTCCTGGCCGTTCTCACCGGGTGGTGTTGCCCCGGCGTCGGGAGAGTCCTCTCAGCGGCTGGGCCACCTGGAACGGCCGCTTTCTAGCTGGGGACCGCAGCTTCCGAAGCCGACGAGGCCGCGCTGGTTTGGAGCTCCCAGGCTCCCGATGATGAAGCCGGCGCCGCCCGCCCCGCTCCGCAGCCTGGAGGTGTTGAACATGGCGGTCTCAGCTCACCGGAGCTCCAGCGCGTCGCTTCAGCGCGGCGACCCAGGCAAGGCATCGTCCCGCTCCGCTCCACGAAAGCGCTCCAGCGCTGTGCCGTCACCGAGGCCGAGGTGCTGGGCGGTCCCCGCCAGGAAACGGCGCTCCAAGCCCGCTGGTAGGCCACGAGGACAGGTCGACGGGCAGCCCGGAGAAAAAGCTGCCTCACCGACCAGGTAGGGACCTAGAAGTAGAGTTGACACCTACCCCCCACATTAAAAAGTCCATATCCCCAACGAACGAAAAACAGGACTCACTAAAAACTATTTAAAAAAGCGAATTAAAACGGACGGCTGCTGGTTAGCAGCTGTTCCTCAAGATGGCTCCTCCTCCTCGGATGATGTTCATTCATATGAAAGTGCCCAATGCCTCCAGAATAGTAGTTTTGTGCAATAATGGGAACTGTCCTGAGCTGACATTTCTGTCTGTCAGGGTCCTAGCCTGACTTTTAGCTGAGTTTGTAGTTCTTCCACAGAGAATTGAAGAGTGTATTTATACTTGCATGGTATTTACTGCATAGAAACAGCAGGCATGTTTTGAGTTTATGCTCCAAATGACTAGAAAAATTGTAGTCATAGAGCTAAAATAAAAATAAGCCCTTCAGCCCAACTGGTCCACGCCAACTGAGTTATTTAACTAGGTTATTCTCTCTTGTTGGCGCCTAGCCTCAAAGGTCTGAAAGGTATTTTATTGTCATGTGCACCAATTAAGGTACAGTGATATGCGAATTGCCATACAGCATATGAAAAAAAACCAAGTTAACATAAATATCCACCACTGCAGATTCCCCACATTTCTCACTATGATGGATGGCAAAATAGCTCAAACTTTTTCCTCTTTATTCTCCGATCGCCCCGACTCATACCATCCGGAGTCGGGGCGATCAAAGCTCCCGCAACCGGTGGTTAAAGCTCCAGTGTCAGGGTGATCAAAGCTCCCGCATCGGGGCGGTCGAAGCCGCTGCGGCTTGGAGTTCCCCTAAATCGGTCTCTAACCAGAGACCACGAGCTCCACGATGTTAAAGTCTGCAGGCAACCACGGTTGGAGCTCCGAGGTCGACCCCTGGCAAAGGGATCGCAAGCTCCGTGATGGTAAGTTTGCAGGCTCCCCGCGATGGAACTCACGGTCGATCTGTAGCAAAGGCCGTCAATTCCTCGATGCTAGGCTGCAGTGCAGACGGAGATACGATACGGGAAAAAAATTGCATCTGTTGAGGTAAGAGAATAGAAAAGGTTTCCCCCAACTCCTCCCCACCCCCACCCCCAACCCCACATAAAACAAGCTAAATAACACTGAAAACTTACATTAAACACATACTATTTAAACACAAAGAAGGAAGGGACAGACAGAGAGTTGATGAGGCAGCCATTGCTGGTGCCTCAAAGTGTCCATATCCCTTCAAACCTTTCCTATCCATGTGCCTGCCTGAGCATCATTTAAATATCACATTTGTACTCATCTCCTCCTCTTCCTTTGGCACCTCGTTCCATCTACGAACAACCTTCTGCGTGAAAAGAATTGCCTCCTGGGTCTCTTTTAGATCAGTCCCTTTACACCTTAAACCTATGCCCTTAATTTTAGACTGCCCTACACTGGAGAAAAGACTGTGGATGTTCACCTTATCTATGTCCCTCCAAGAAACATATAAAATTCTTAAGGGATTGGGAAGGCTCGATGCAGGAAAAATGTTCCCCATGTTGGGGGAGTCCAGAACCAGGGGTCACAGTTGAAAAATAAGGGGTAGAACATTTAGGACTGAGAAAAGGAAAAATAATTTCAACCAGAAAGTTGTGAATCTGTGGAATTCTCTGCCAAAGAAGGCAGTGGAGGCCAATTCACTTGATGTTTTCAAGAGAGAGTTAGATTTGGCTCTTGGGGCTAATGGAATCAAGGGATATGGGGAAAAAGCAGGAGAGAGGTATTGATTTTGGATGATCAGCCATGATCATATTGAATGGCGGTGCTGGCTCGAGGGGCCAAACAGCCTACTCCTTCACCTACAGTGCCCTCCATAATGTTTGGGACAAAGACCCATCATTTATTTATTTGCCTTTACTCCACAATTTGAGATTTATAATAGAAAAAAAATCACATAAAGTGCACAATGTCAGATTTTTATAAATTTTGGTTTCACCATGTAGAAAGCACAGCTGTGTTTAGACATAGTCCCCCCATTTCAGGGCATCATAATGTTTGGGACACAAGGCTTCACAGGCGTTTGTAATTGCTCAGGTGTGTTTAAATTCCTCCTTAATGCAGGTATAAGAGAGCTCTCAGCACCTAGTCTTTCCTTCAGTATTTCCATCACCTTTGGAAACTTTTATTGCTGTTTATCAACATGAGAACCAAAGTTGTGCCAATAAAAGTCAAAGAAGCCATTATGAGACTGAGAAACAAGAATAAAATTGTTAGAGCCAAACATTAGGCTTACCAAAATCAACTGTTTGGAACATTATTAAGAAGAAAGAGAGCACTGGAAACATAGAAACATAGAAAAATAGGTGCAGGAGGAGGCCATTCGGCCCTTCGAGATAACACCGCTGTAGGGGTTTTGTTTTTCCCTTTACTCCACAAAAGGATTCCCCTAGGTTCTAGACCTCGGAATTATGGTGGGATATGATAAAAGGTTGAATTGACCAGAGTGTGCCGATGAGAGAAAACAGAAACCAAGATGGACTCAAAGCAAGTCTAAAATTTACAGGCTTTATTAAACAATGAGAAATCGAATCTTCACCAACACTACACAATGCGTGGCTAAACTTATGCTTTAAACTAAAACTATGGACGAAAACTATCGGGCACGTCGTAAAACTTACTTTAACACAAGTTACTTGCAAGCATACTCCCCCTTGACCTTTCTCCCCTCAACCTCCTATTTCGGGAAATTCACCAGGTCACCAGGATACTCACAGCGAAGTCGATGCAGGCCCACGAGCTGTCCAGCAGAGCAGGAAGAGCAGGAAGAGAGAGAGAGTTCTGGCTTGACTTCGGCTTTTATACCTGAGCTTCCTTTGAAACCCCCAGGTGGTCCTCTGGATAGAAGGGGTTCTTTTGATGTTTCCCAGTTTCGATCTGGCATGAACAATAGGCTTCCGATGATAAGGGGTTTGCTGATGTCATGATCCCTCAGCCTGATCGTTATCATCCCCGATGGTGATTGTGCTTGTGCTGGCCTGTTTACCACCGTCTGCTGAAGCTTGGTTCCTCCCTTTGTGTATCCAAGAGAATCTCGTTATCTCCGTCTCAGCCTTCCCTGTTCACACCGTTGTGTGATGTCCAAGTCCACAGGCCAGACGGGTTTGATTCTTGATGTGTATTGGAGGGGGTTTTTTCCGTTGCAGCCAGCAAATTTGTCTTTTAAGATATCCATGTGCTTATTCAATTTCTTCCATAATTTTGGAGGATTTGCCCAAATAACTTACATGCCCCTACGACACGTCCAGGCTCGCACGGACCGTGTCGATTGACAAAGTTAGTGGGCAATCCTCCAGCCTCAGGAGCTGTAAACACTCCTGGTGAGAAGGTGAAATTATGTACCCCGAAAGCCCCCTTAATCGCTAAACTAGGCCCTCGAAGCACATTAACTTACACTATACACATTTTACTTTACATCAATCCCACAAACCATACAGTACCCTCACGACCATTCCCTGAAAATGCAGGGATTACAACTTATGTACAAAAACTATTGCACTAGAGTACAGACATTTTACAGTGATGGGGTGTCGTTATGGTGACGTCGGGCGGCTCGATTTACCAGCTGTTGTAATTTGGCCATCCTCCTCCGCCTTTTAAATTTGCAATTAATGCATAGCAAATACACCACAATTATCATCTGGCAGATGATCAGAACATGGGACACGATGCGGACCCATGCTGGTACTATGATCCAGGACTCCAGGTCCCACCAACTTGGAGACTTGATCTCTTCGATCTCCCTGGCGATATCCAGAGTCTTTTGTTCCAGGGAGAAGAAGTGTTTGTGCGACAACTCGACCGCCACCAGCAACTCTTTTAATTTTTCATTCACTGGGGGAATATCATACCCAAAATGGGCAACATAGTCAAATAAGTCAGTTACATTTTCTCGTACCGAGAGGTGAACCGAAGAAGGTTCCGGGATGGGTAATATTCGCTGCTGTGCCACATGGACTTCTGCCCTGGGTTTAAAGCAGAAGCTGCTGTGCGGTATCGGGCACCACAGCTGTGATCCGTGCTGATACCGCTGGGCACTTGTGGTGACACAGTACGTCCCACTGCCTATATACGCCACCTGTGGAGGGACATGGTCTGCCGCCATCGCCTCCATGGTGCAGTTTATAGGCTGTGCCCCAACAGTCCTGAACCCACACTGAGGCCTAGCCTCAGCGCCCATGTGCTGGGGACACAGGATTACCTGTGCTCCCCGGCTCCGACAACCCAAAAGGTCAATGCCTGTCACAGCTTGCTCCCTCACTATGACATAGGGCGGGACCTTCCCGTAGCGAATATGCACCCCCCCACGAACAACTCCCACGTTCTCCACTCGGTACAGAGGAGCTGGTCGTGCCGAGGTTCCCATTACCGGGATTCGTACGACCACTCCCATTATGGTGTGATTGGATTTTCCGCAATCCACCGGTACCGGGTAGGCCTCGGAGGCCACACGAAGCTGACAAGGACTCAAAGTGCTGTTATAAGGGTGTAGCGCTGCTAGGTGCTGGTTGCTTATCCAGGAGGGGACCCGACCTTGCCTCAGGTCTTCCAGGTTGCTCCTCCCCTCCCCCAACAACCACGCACCATACAGCCCACACACCTCATTCTGTGCAGCCTGATCGGACGCATTCCGGTCCTCTTTAATCAAAGCGTTTATCGTTTTTGCATGTGTCTCCAATTGTGCTATGATTTCTTTTAGATGTAGAGTCATTGCCACCTCTTCGTGCAGTCCCGATCCTACCACCGCATTTTCCTCCCCCAGAACCTTTCTTAACTGGCCCTTCAACTGATTGATCTGCAAGGCCAGTTCTACGTTGTCCATGCTATTAATAATAGATGTCCCCGTGTTAAATGCTGTAAACCCGTCATTAACCACCCCTCGTCTTTGCCTACCGGACCCCAAAGTGAAATCCCCTTCCCCGCGGTACATCTCTTCTATGTCTATGTCCCCAAAATCCAGGTTGTGGAATTTCTGGAACATGTCTTTTAGCAGGGCCTGATATAATAATTCCGTCTCGCGGGGGCACCATGTGGGTAACCGCACTTCAGTCAAATTTAATACTACTGAGGCCACAGCGTAATGCACTCCCTGGTACAGCACCCTTTTTGTTGGGACAAGTGCTAACCCATTCTCCGGCCCTTTGGTGGTGGATGGACAGTTGTGAGGGTCGATCGGTTGGGCTGTGGGTAGGGGCTTCTTCACCTGAACCAGCAATTCGGTGGCTTTTACTGTCATCCCAGCCCTTGGGGCCACACATGCCTGCCCACTGCGGTCCCAATCTATCCCGTTCCCGGGGTTCTGCCACCACTTGACGAAAGTGATTGATGCCCCTACCGGACACGCCTTGGCAGACCCCCATAGACATAAATAAAGCCCCTGGTCATAGGCCCACCATTTGTCCCAACATACAGTGATCCCTCCCGGTGACCCCGTGATGGTCCGGTAGGTATCATTGTCCAGTCTTTCCCAGTCCGAGGATCGATCCCTCATGTTCAAGCTCAGCTTCCTGAGCCACCACCATCTCCCCAAAGGAACGTCCCCCTTACAGGTTAAACACACCCGCCTGCCCTCAGTCACCCTAACCCGGTCGGTAGCCATCTGTATCTCGGCACAGGGTATGGATGCTTCCCCGTAGGCGAAGCTCCTGTGGCTGGAGAACCTGGTCGAGTTCGACCCCAGCCACCCAGGCCATCTTCCCTCATGGGAGTATCCGGCCTGGCTATCCGCTACCAGGTTTCCTTGTCCAGTAGACACGAGGGGTGCTCTATCCCCTGAGCACCCATATACGATGGACTCCTCCGTGTCCCCGCGACGCGCCACGCACATTCGGAGGCACATCATTGCCATCATCCATACGGCGGGGTTATCCATCTGGAAAACAAAGCAAAACACCTCCTTGCCTCCACAAAGCTATCCGCCTAAAATGGCATTTGGGGTTTTGTTTTGTCTGTTATGGTCCACTTTTCCACAGCACATCCCTTCGATCCCGTACTGTCTGTCCCTGTACTCCCCTGTAGCTATACAAAACCTTATATCTAATTACCAAACACTACATCTACTTACACACAAACCAATGCTATATACAACGCCACCCGTCTCCGGGTGGCCAACTCATAACTGGTCCCCGTCACGCTGGGGCCACCCCTCTGGTGGGCCCTCCCGTGCAGGCCAGAACTCCTCCTGTCGAGGGGCCTGACTGCCCCTCACCTCCCTTTGCACTACGGGGTTTTGAGTTACCCCTACGTTCCCTGTGGAGACTGGGCTCCCTCCAGCCGCACTCCGTAGTGCCCTGTTTCGGCCACTCTCCTTCCCGGCCCTCCTGTGGCCGGCCCCAGCCCTAGGTTTAATTAGGGATGGGGACCACCTTACTGGGGGTTTAGGGACCCTGTCACTCCTACGTCTGACCGGGGGTTCCCACACCAGAGGTGATACCTCCATCTCCTCTGCTTCTGCTAGTTCTGCCTCTCTTAGGCAGTCTACGGTACCTGCCTGCGGAGGGCTGGAGTCAGCCTCCTTCTCCGCTGCTTCCAGTCCTCGCCCTGGAACACAGCCGGCTACTTCAGGCTGACTACCTGTGGACTCACCTGGCTCCCCTACGGTTTCCACATCAACCCGGGTCTGTTCCTGATCCTGTTCTCTGACATGTACCCCTTTCTTACTTTTCCCTGCCCTTGTGGGGTCAAACAATTTACACTGGTTGATGTGGAACCATTTGACTCTACGGGGAAGCTGAATGGCATACACCATGGGACTGGCTTTGTCCACTATGTTGTATGGGCCCGCATACAAGGGTTCAAACACCCCTACCCTAGCATATCTCCTGACCATTACCTGGTCTCCCACTGCCCACTCGCAATGCCTGCGAGGCTCCAGCAGTAGCTTGTTTCTTTGGTGCTGGGCCCCCATGTTTCTGGCTGCCTGCCAGTGAACCTGTCTAAGTTGTTCAAATAGCCTCTTGGCAAACTTGTCCCGGTTCACTTCCCTGAGCTGTCCCTCTGTTAGGGCTGGGACCATAATGTGCATTGGCGTTCTCATGACCCGACCCGTCATAAGCTCATGGGGAGAGTACCCCGTACTCCTGGACTGGCTGGCCCGAATCCCCATAAGGACCAGGGGTAAAACCTCCACCCACCGGTTGGGTGAGTCCCCTGTTTCCTTCCTTATCCTTTCCTTTATTGTCCGGTTCAACCGCTCTACCGGACCTGAGGACTGGGGGTGGTAGGCCACATGCCACTTGGCCTTGATGCCCAGTATTCTAAGGGTGGACTGCATGACCTGTCCCGTGAAATGGCTCCCCTGATCTGACTCCACGAACTGTGGGAGTCCCCACCTGGTGAACACCTCCCTAACCAGGATTTTTGCCGTACCCATAGCGGTGGCTGCTCTGCAAGGGAAGGCCTCTACCCATTTTGAGAACACATCCACAAGGACTAAGCAGTACTTGTAACCCCCTTGAGCGGTTGGAAGGGGTCCGATGTAGTCGATTTGAATCGACTGCCATGGCCCCTCCACCCTCCCGATGTGTCCCATGGAAACCTTCCTTTTCTGGGGGTCTGGGTTGTTTGCTGCGCAAACCAGACAGCTTGCACAAAAGTCGCGAACATCCTCCCTGAGCCCTGGCCACCATCCTGCCATCTCTACTCGCTGCCATGTGGTCTCTGGCCCAGGGTGACCTGCCCCTGGACCCTCATGGGCTAGTTTTAAAAATTCCCTTCTGTACAGGGAAGGCACTACCCACTTATCTCCCTTGAATAACATGCCTTCCTTCACTGACATGTCTTTACCCCCATACGGTCCCTCTGTTTTCTCCTGCCTGCAAATGGCTGCTGAGGCAGCCTTTAAAATAGGGTCTTGTGCCTGGACCGTGGTCAGGTCCGGAGCCAAAACCACTCCCGCACTCTCCTTTTCACGAGGCTGCTCCCTGGCTGCAGCTACCTGTCCTTCCTGATAGGGGTCCCATGCTTTCCCACTCCTGGCTCCTTCCCTGGCCAAGCCATCCGCCCTCTGATTTCCCTTTCCCCGTGGCTCCGTTTTGGAATGGGCCTTCACCTTATGGATATATCTATCCCCGCCCTTCCCTACGGCTGCTACAATCCTCTCTAATAGTGGTTTAGTGGTCAGGGGCTTCCCGTCTGATGAGGTGTACCCTCGGCGGGACCAGATGGCCAAATATTCCGTGCAGGAATTGCATGTGAACATGCTGTCTGAACATATGGTGTATGGAGTGGGGAAACGCTTGGGATGGGTCACCACGTACATTACCGCCGCCAGCTCTGCCTGCTGGGCGCTTAACGTATGTGGGAGTTTAAGAGCTAGGGCTATCTCTGCCTCGGGGTCCCAGATCCCACAGCCCGTGAGCCGTATGCCCTCGGACACGAAACTGGACCCGTCCACGTATATTTCCCTACCCGTGGGATGTAACCCTGCTCTAAGCCCAAAGTCCACCTCCCATACCCCTTCCACCGAGCAATGGTGTGGCTCCCCTGGGTACACCAAATTGGCTGCGAGCTTGGGCTCACATAGCCTCTCAACCCGTAAGGCCATTTGGGAAAGGAGAAGGGTCCAGCGAGTGATCCTCGCACTGCTAACGGTCCCATCCTTAATCCGACCGTCCAGCAGCATCTGGGTTGGGGTATGGTGGGTCAGGAGGGTTATGGGGGACATTCTTATGAAGACCTGTACCTTCTTCACTGCCCAGTATGTGGCTAGCAGGTGCCGCTCACAGTTTGAATAGGACCTTTCTACCTCTGTGAGGACTCTGGAGGAATACACCACTGGCCTTAACTTGCCGTGCCGTTCCTGGAGGAGCACTGCGCTCAGGCCATCGCTGCTTGCGGCTACCTCCAGGAAAAATTCCTCCCTGTAGTCAATGGCTCCCAGAGCTGGGGCCTTTTGCAGGTCCCGCTTCAAATGGACGAATGCCGACTCGCACTGCTCATCCCACTCCCACTCTACCCCTTTGCGTAGCAGCCGGTGCAGAGGTGTTGCGGTCGCGGCATAGTCCTCTATAAAGTCTCGGCAGTAGCCCGTGACTCCCAGAAATGATCTTACCCCCCCCACGTCCATTGGGACTGGGAGTTCCTGCACTGCCTGCCTTCTTGCTGTATCGATACCCCTTTCTCCGGCCCTAAGGGTCAGTCCCAAGAACTTTACCTCTTGTAACCCTATCTGTGCCTTCTTGGGGTTTATTTTTAAACCGCTCTTACAGAGCAGCTTCAGCAGTTCATTTACTAGGGGCCCATGTTCCTCACTGGTGTCTGTGAATAGCAAAATATCGTCCACATACTGGACGATCTTGTGGGGCTCACTAAATTCCTTTAAACATTCCGCCATACATTGGTGGAAAATGCTGGGGCTATTGTGGAACCCTTGGGGAAGACAGTTCCACGTGTACTGCTGCCCCTTGAATGTAAAAGCAAATTTGTACTGGTCTTCCTTCCTGACTGGGATAGACCAGAAACCGTTCGAGATGTCTAGCACCGTAAATACAGATGCAGACGCTGGAATTTCTGCTAATAGGTCTGCTACAGCTGCCACAGTTGGTGCGCAAGCCGGAATATTCTTATTCAGGACCCTATAATCTACCGTGGCCCTCCAGGAATTGTCTGGCTTCCGTACAGGCCAGAGCGGTGAGTTCACGTGGGTGGCTATGGGCCTCAAAACGCTTTGCTTAACCAGTGAACTCAAGGCGACTTCTAAGTCAGCCTCCGCTTCTCGGGGAAAACTATACTGTTTCTGCGGTCGGGACATGGGATCCCCGTCTATCCTGACCTCTGTTCCTGTGACCCTTCCACAGTCGTGCTTGTGAGTAGCGAATGCGGCCAAATTTCGCTTAACATGGCCTCGATACTCTGTCGGGGTCTGCCTCACTAGGACCTCTAGATCGTACCCCTCTCTGGGCTTCACGACACACAGAGCCCCTCTCTCTGATGCCCTCTCGATGACCATTAACTCCTTCTCTCTCTCAGCCCCTTCTCCTGCTATGCCCCACAAACAGTGGTTCCTCAGGTCCACCAGGACCTGGTGGGCCACTATAAAGTCGGCGCCTAGTATCCCCTTTCCCTCCTGCTCCCAACTCATCAGGACGCATTTCCACTGCGCCTGGAGTGCTCCTAATTGAATGGACAAGGGAACAGAGAAAAACCCCGTCTTCTCATTTCCCGTAAAACCGACAAGACTATAGGGTACCCCACTAGATAGAGGGGATGTACGGGGATTGTCCATGTGGACAATAGTACTGGAAGCACCTGTGTCCAGCAGGTAACTCCCGACCACATCCTGGACCTCCATCTTGACCCAGGGTCTCCCACATGGGCCATACTCTAATGGGCATAGGAATGTGGGCTGTTTCGCTGGAAGTCATAAAGGTGCCGGGGGTGCGGATATGGGCGTGCCCTGGCCTGTTGCCATGGCTACCTGTCCGGATCCTCCCGCCTTTGACTGCAAATAGGTAATTAGATCTCTTACATCTATTGTTACCTCCGGGGCTGGGTTGGCCGTTACCGGGGTCCTATCCCCCACTACTCTACTTGGGTTTCTGCACTCCCTCTTGTAATGCCCGGGCTTCCCACACCCATAGCACACCAGCCTCATCTCGGAAGAGGTCTGGCTGCCTTCCTGTTTCCACTGCCTCCTTTTGGGGGGTGCCGGTACTATTTCGTGCACCTTGCCCTTGAAGGGCTTCTCCTCACTTCTCTCTCCATTGCGGTACGCAAGGGTGAGCTTCCTGATCACCTCCGCCTCGTTAAGGTTTGGGTCAGCTGGGTCGAACCAGTGCTCGGCCCTTGCCCTAACTCGCGGGAGGCAATTCGCCACCAGAGTCTTCAGCCAGTGAGCTGTTCTCCCATCTAAATTCTGCCTATCTAAAGGCATCCCACACGCTCCCTCATACACTGCCCACAGCCTGTCTGCGAACATGTCCGGGGACTCAGCTACCTGCTGCTCCGTCTCCCCCACCCTGGTGAAAGGACTACCCTGATTCAACCCCATGGCCTCCAGAACCGCTGTCTGTGCCGCTACCCATGTTTCAGGTCTTCCCCCTTCCCTGGAGGTCACTGCCTTGCATAGGTATGAATCTAGGGTCATCAGTAGCAGCTTTACCCGTTCTACCTCATCGCAATCGTTTATTTCGGCTGCCTGCTGCACCTCCATAAAATGCAATGACGGGTCTCCTGCCCTGGTTAACTTGGGAACCTGAGCCACCATCCCCCTCAGCACATGTGCCCCATGGGGAATGATGATATCACTCTCTATGGGCCCCCTATCTGCCTGCCCTACCGGGGGACCATATTTCCTTTGCCGTGCCGGGCACATCTGCCCTACTCTGGGCTGTTGCCCCTTTACCCCCAGCTCTCCCACCATGATCGGTAACCCCACCACCTCGTGGTGTGCTACACATGGCGCGGAAGCCGCTAACTGTGGGTGCTCTCCCGCCCCTCCTTGGGCCTGTCCCTCCCCGGACAACCCGAACCCCACCTGCCGACCCGGACCTATCCCCGGCGCCTCAGGAGGCGGTCTATTCCCCTTTGCCACTGGGGAATCATCTGCTGAGGGAAGCCCTCTGCCCCCGGGGGACCCCCCTGGTCCTACCAGGTGAACCCGTCCCCTAGTCTTGGACAGAGTCTCCTCCAGCTGCGCTATCCTCGCCTGGCAAGGCCCGTGATCACTATTGCCTAGCTCGCTACGGGCCACCCTGTATGCTGCTTGTATATCCTGGAACTTTCCCTCCAGCTCCCTGCACTTCTGTGTACTCTGAGCCAGGAGTTCCTGGGCGTTCCTTTCCCTCTCCTTTGCCTCTACCACCTGGCATTGGAGGAATTCCTGGGCATTTCTGTGGGACTCCCTCGCCTGCAAGATACACTGCCTGGCTTTACTGCATTCCTCAGATAGCCCTTCCCCTTCTCTAGCGCTTTCTTCAGCGCTGGCCCTAGCTTCTCTCTGTTGCTCTTCCAGTCTATCTATCTGTCTCTGCATATTGGCTACCTGCTGTGATAGGCACGCTAGCCAAACTGCCTTTTCCTGCCCTTTATTATACAGTTTGCTTTCCGTCCATTGAGCTGCAGCTTCTGCGGGCTGCTCAGCTCTCAACAGTGCTATCACCCATTGTTTGGTGAGATTGATCTTTTTAAACAGATAAGAGGAGATTCTCTCCTCCATCTTGCTACGTTCTCTCACCCCCTCTGACAAATCACATATCCCAAACCACCGAGGTCCTGCCATGGTCGCCATTCTGTAGGGGTTTTGTTTTTCCCTTTACTCCACAAAAGGATTCCCCTAGGTTCTAGACCTCGGAATTATGGTGGGATATGATAAAAGGTTGAATTGACCAGAGTGTGCCGATGAGAGAAAACAGAAACCAAGATGGACTCAAAGCAAGTCTAAAATTTACAGGCTTTATTAAACAATGAGAAATCGAATCTTCACCAACACTACACAATGCGTGGCTAAACTTATGCTTTAAACTAAAACTATGGACGAAAACTATCGGGCACGTCGTAAAACTTACTTTAACACAAGTTACTTGCAAGCATACTCCCCCTTGACCTTTCTCCCCTCAACCTCCTATTTCGGGAAATTCACCAGGTCACCAGGATACTCACAGCGAAGTCGATGCAGGCCCACGAGCTGTCCAGCAGAGCAGGAAGAGCAGGAAGAGAGAGAGAGTTCTGGCTTGACTTCGGCTTTTATACCTGAGCTTCCTTTGAAACCCCCAGGTGGTCCTCTGGATAGAAGGGGTTCTTTTGATGTTTCCCAGTTTCGATCTGGCATGAACAATAGGCTTCCGATGATAAGGGGTTTGCTGATGTCATGATCCCTCAGCCTGATCGTTATCATCCCCGATGGTGATTGTGCTTGTGCTGGCCTGTTTACCACCGTCTGCTGAAGCTTGGTTCCTCCCTTTGTGTATCCAAGAGAATCTCGTTATCTCCGTCTCAGCCTTCCCTGTTCACACCGTTGTGTGATGTCCAAGTCCACAGGCCAGACGGGTTTGATTCTTGATGTGTATTGGAGGGGGTTTTTTCCGTTGCAGCCAGCAAATTTGTCTTTTAAGATATCCATGTGCTTATTCAATTTCTTCCATAATTTTGGAGGATTTGCCCAAATAACTTACACCGCCAATCATTGTTATCATGGCTGATCGTCCCCAATCAACAACCCGTGCCTGCCGTCTCCCCATATCCCTTGATTCCACTAGCCCCTAGAGCTCTATCTAACACTCTTAAATCCATCCAGTGATTTAGCCTCTGTGGCAGGGAATTCCACAAATTCACAACTCTTTGGGTGAAAATATTATTTCTCACATCAGTCTTAAATGGCCTCCCCTTTATTCTAAGACTGTGGTCCCTGGTTCTGGACTCACCCAACATTGGGAAAATTTTTCCTGCATCTAGCTTGTCCAGTCCTTTTATAATTTTATATGTTTCTATAAGATACCCCCTCATCCTTCTAAACTCCAGTGAATACAAGCCTAGTCTTTTCAATCTTTCCTCATGTGACAGTCCCGCCATCCCAGGGATCAATCTCGTGAACCTACGCTGCACTGCCTCAATCACAAGGATGACTCAAAAGGATTTGAGTATAGGAGCAGGGAGATTCTACTGCAGTTGTACAGGGCCTTGGTGAGACCACACCTGGAGTATTGCGTACAGTTTTGGTCTCCTAATCTGAGGAAAGACATTCTTGCCATAGAGGGAATACAGAGAAGGTTCACCAGACTGATTCCTGGGATAGCAGGACTTTCATATGAAGAAAGACTGGATAGACACGGCTTGTACTCGCTAGAATTTAGAAGATTGAGGGGGGATCTTATAGAAACTTACAAAATTCTTAAGGGGTTGGACAGGCTAGATGCTGGAAGATTGTTCCCGATGTTGGGGAAGTCCAGAACAAGGGGTCACAGTTTAAGGATAAGGGGAAAGACTTTTAGGACCGAGATGAGAAAAAAAAATTCACACAGAGAGTGGTGAATTTGTGGAATTTTCTGCCACAGAAAGTAGTTGAGGCCAGTTTATTGGCTATATTTAAGAGGGAGTTAGATGTGGCCCTTGTGACTAAAGGGATCAGGGGGTATGGAGAGAAGGCAGATACAGGATACTGAGTTGGATGATCAGCCATGATCATATTGAATGGCGGTGCAGGCTCGAAGGACCGAATGGCCTACACCTGCACCTATTTTCTATGTTTTTATGTTTCTATGTTTCCTCAAATTAGGAGACCAAAACTGTACACAATACTCCAGATTTGGTCACAAAGGGACTGGCAGGCCAAGAAAGACCTCCACAACTGATGACAGAAGAATTCTCTCTATAGTAAAGAAAGATCCCCAAACACCTGTCCAACAGATCAGAAACACTCTTCAGAAGTCAGGTGTGGATTTGTCAATGACCATTGTCCGCTGAATACTTCATGAACATAAATACAGAGGCTACACTGCAAGGTGCAAACCACTGGTAAGCGGCAAAAATTGGATGGCCAGGTTACAGTTTGCCAAGAATTACTTAAAAGAGAAACCATAGTTCTGGAAAAAGGCCTTGTGGAAAGATGAGACGAAGATTAGCTCATATCAAGTGGCGGCGCTGCCTTGCAGCTGAGGCTCACCTGTAGTCCGTTTGTTTTTTGTTTTTTTGTTTTCTTTTATCCCGTTGTTACAATTTATTTCGGTTTATTTATTTGTGTATGTGTGTGGGGGGGTGGGTGAAACATTTTTTGACTCTTCCTTCGGGGGGATGCGACCTTTCTTGCTGTATCCCCCGTCTACGTCTGCGCTGAGGCCTATTGCAGAGCTGGCGGCCTCAAACTGGCACCGACCTCGTGGCTCCGGAGACAGATCCAGCCAGGACTTACCAACGCGAGGCTGGCCAACTTCGGTGCTGTGGTGGCGTTGCGACCCAACTTCCGACCCGACTTTGGAGCCTCGGAGTCTTGGCCGCGGGCCAGTAGACAACATCGCTGGGAGCTCGCAGGTCACAGGTTGGTGACCTGTTTTTCTGGAGCTCCCGCAACAACAGCTTCGTCCGCTGGACTGGAGGGCGGCAGCTTCGACCACCCTGGGCCGCGGAGTTAGAACCGGCCCGTTTGCGGAGCTCGGATTCAGCCGCGGGACTTGCTTACCATCACCCGGCGGGGTCTCAACATCGGAGGCCTGGATTGCCTCAGCGCAGAGGGAGAGCAAGGGGTGAAGAGACAATTACTTTTTGCTTTCCATCACAGTGAGGACGTGCCTGGTGGACTCACTGTGGTGGATGTTAAACTGTGTTGAGTGTTTGTTTTGTTATTTATTCTATGTTATAACTGCAGGCTAAACCATTTCGTTGCACTGAAAAGTGCAATGGCAATAAAAATGAATCTAATTTAATCTAAAGGCAAGAGCAAAGTATGGAGGAGAGAAGGAACTGCTCAAGATCCAAAGCATACCACCTCATCTGTTAAACACGGTGGTGGGGGTGTTATGGCCTGGGCATGTATGGCTGCTGAAGTTACTGGCTAATTTATCTTCATTGATGATCCAACTGCTGATGGTAGTAGCATAATGAATTCTGAAGTGTCTCGACAGATTCTATCTGCTCAAGTTCAAACAAATGCCTCAAAACTTAATTCTACAGCAATAATCCCAAACATACTTCTGAAGCATCAAAGGAGTTTTTCAAAGCTAAAAAAAGGTCCATTCTTGAGTGGCCAAATCAATTGCCCGATCTGAACCCAATTGAGTATGCTTTTTATATGCTGAAGAGAAAACTGAAGGGGACTAGCCCCCAAAACAAGCATAAGCTAAAGATGTCTGCAATGCAGGCCTGGCAGAGCATCACCAGAGAAGACAACCAGCAATTCGTAATGCCCATGAATCGCAGACTTCAAGCAATCATTGCATGCAAAGGACATGCAACAAAATACTAAACATGACTACATTCATTTACATGACATTGCTGCGTCCCAGACATTATGGTGCCCTGAAATGGGGGGACTATGTATATACACTGCTGTAATTTCTACATGGTGAAACCAAAATGTATAAATATGGCCTTTATTAAAATCTGACAATGTGCACTTTAACCACATGTGAATTTTTCTATTACAAATCTCAAATTGTGGAGTACAGAGGCAAATAAATAAATGATGGGTCTTTGTCCCAAACATTATGGAGGGCACTGTATTTTCTATGTTTCTATGTTTTTATGTTTGATTTTATATACCTCTATATCATCCCTCAGTCTTCTATGCTCAAGGAAAATAAATACCCAGTCTATCCACCCTATGCATATGGCTTATATCCTCCAGACACAGTAATAACCTCGAAAATCTTTATTGTACGTCTTCCAGCTTAATAACATTCTTCCTATAGCATGATGTTGGCGGCGCGACCAATGTTGCAGTGGCCTCTGCACTCCGCCTGTCTTTTTAAATTTATTTTTTGTCCCGTTGAGTGTAGTTTGTAGTGTTTTTTTTTATTGTTTTTATCTGTATATATGTGGGGGGGGGGGGGAGCTGGGGGAAACTTTTAAATCTCTTCCCTGTACGGGGGACCAGACCTTTTCCTTGTCGGGTCTCCGTTGTCGTTAGGGACTAGCACCGTGGAGCGGCCTCCTACCGGAACGACCTGGGGGCTCCAGTCACGGAGCCTACGGACCTATCATCGTGGAACTGGCCGGCTTTGGAGCGTGGAGAGCTGTGGTGGCGCGTTGCTGCAGCCCGACTTTGGAGCTTATGAGTCTCCAGCCGCAGGCCAGGTGGGAGACTGCTTTTCGGAGCTCCCGCAACGGCAACTTCTCCCGCCCGAATTGCGGGGTTGAAAATGAACTGGAGCGGGGCCTTACATCGCCCGGCGCAGCTTTAATTGCCACGGGACTTGCTAGCGCCCAGCCGGGGGTTCCAACGTCACGACCCAGAGCGCGGCCTTGCATCGCCCGGTGCGGCCTTAATGACCGCGGGATTTACCATCGTCCGCCAGGGGCTTTGACATCGGGAGAAGAATAGAGAGCAGGGGAGAGACAAGACTTTGCCTTCCATCACAGTGAGGAGGAGATTCACCGTGATGGATGTTTGTGTAAATTGTGTTGGTGTGTGTCTTGGTTCTTTTCTTGTTGTATGACTGCAGAAACCAAATTTTGTTTGTACTTCATTTGAGGTTCAAATTACAATAAACGGTATTGTATTGTATTGTATTATGACCAGAGCTGCACAAAGCGGTGCTCCGAATGGGGCCTGACCAATTTTTTTGCTTAGCTGTAACATGATCTCCCAGTTCCCATACTCAATACCCTGACTTATGAAGTTAAGTGTGCTAACTTCCTACAGCACCATGTCCACTTACGTTGTCACCATGAAGGAACAATGTACCTGCACCCTTTGGTCTCTCTGTTCTACAAAGTTGATGCGCATCAGTGACTACATTCATCCCAGCAGAATTTATTTTTATAGCTGCTTGCCCATGGATGGTATTCTGTACTTTAAAATGACCGTCTGTCGACTGAAGTCTGTTAAGGATGTACATGATGCTCATTCATATGAATGCAAGTGCTTAGTGCCTCCAGAATAGTAGTTTTGTGCAATAATGGAAACTGTCTTGAGTTGATATTTCTGGCTGTAAGAGTGCTAGCCTAACGTTTAGCTGAGTTTGTAATTCTTCCACAGAGAATTGAAGAGTGTATTTATACTTGCATGGTATTTACTGCAGGCCTGTTCCTAGTTTATGCTCCAAATGACTAGAAAAATTGGAGTCATAGAGCTAGAATAAAAATAGAAGGTCTGAAAGGTCTTTTATTGTCATGTGTACCAATTAAGGTACAGTGATATGTGAATTACCCCACAGCCATATGAAAAAAAAGCACCAAGTTAACATAAATATCCACAACATTCCTCACTTAAAGTCCAAAATACTTCCTCTTTATTCTCCCGCGACCAGGGCAGTTGAACCATCTGCAGTTGGGGGTCTTAGGGCTAACGGAATCAAGGAATATGGGGAAAAAGCAGGAATGGGGTACTGATTTTGGATGATCAGTCATGATCATATTGATTGGCGGCGCTGGCTCGAGGGACCAAATGGCCTGCTCCTGCCCCTATTTTCTATGTTTCTACACTTTTATGTTATATACCTCTATAAGATCATCCCTCAGCCTTCTACGTTCAAGGAAAATAAATACACAATCAACATGGACAATCCACAACCCACATCTCCATATGGCTTAAAGCCTCCAGACCCAGTAATAACCTCCAAAAGCTTTTTTGCACATACTCCAGCTTTATAACATTCTTCCTATAGCATGATGACCAGAGCTGTACACAGTACTCCAAATGGGGCCTGACCAATTTTTTGCTTAGCTGTAACACGATCTCCCAGTTCCCACACTCAATACCCTGACTAATGAAGTAAGTGTGCTAACCTTCCTCCAGCACCATGTCCACCTACGTTGCCAACTTGAAGGGACTATGTACCTCCACCCTTTGGTCTTTCTGTTCTATAACAATCACCAAGGCTCCACCATTTATTGTGGAACTATAAAACATAAATAAGTGATCATTTACCTGTCTGATTTCTAAATAGCCTGCAATAAATTTTATTAATGCAGGATGTGGATGTCACTGGCACGGTCAGCATTTAATCTGCAATTGATCTGTAATTGACTTTGAAAGTTTCCGTTTTGAACCTCAGTGGTGCCTGATATTCGTGCTCTGCTTATAAGTTAAGGGCATCAAAATCTTAATCTGATCCTTTGTGCCTGATCTGACATTTAATAAGATCATATCTCATCTTCTACTTCCTGCTCCAAATTCTTGAGCTATTTCCATATCCCTTAAATCCTAATTATCCAGAAATCTATCAATCTGTTTTTTTTAAATCTCCTCTGAGCAAAAACCTACGTGATGAAGGAACTCAGAAAGCCAGGCAGCATCTGTGGAGGGAAATGGATGGATGAGGTTTTGGGTCAGGACCATTGTCTTCCTCCTCCACTGCCAGAGTGAGGTCATATGCAAACTGGAAGAACAGCAACTCGCATTCCACCGAGGGATGGTATGAACATTGAGAGTCCAAACCCAAAGCATTGTCTGTATATTTTTCTCAGCAGATGCCGCATGGCTTGCTGAGTCCCTCGATCAGTTTGATGCTTTCTCAAGATTGCTGCAGCTGCAGTCTCGAGTCCAAAACGACTAGTCCTAAACAAACCCTCTTTTGTTCTGTGACTGTGACCCCTGGTTCTTGATAACTCAGCCATGGGAAACTCTTCCGAGTGTGGCAAGAATTTTCTAAATTTGAATGAATCTTTAATCATTCTTCTCAATTCCAATCAATACGAATCAGGTCAATATCTGTTGAACTTTGCTCTCCTTCTTTCGGTAAGGAGACCAAAGCTATACACAATACTCCTAGTGTTCTCTCACCTATGTTATATTTAATTGCAGCAAGACCTCTTCACTATTGGGTTTGTATCCTCTCAAAGTAAGGGGCAACATATCATCTCCCTTTCGAATTGGTTGCTGCAACTTTATGTTAGCTTTTCGTGATCTGTGACACCAAAGTTCATTTGAACATTAACATTACCTAATCTGTTAACACTTAAAAAAGCTCTACTTTTTCTGCTCTGACCAACAAAGTGAATGACCTCACATTTTCTAGGCTATTCTCCATGTTGTGGCCAACCACTTTGCTTGTCTACTTCCCCCTGAAACCTCTTTATAAGCTTCTTCCGGCTCAAAATTCCACCTGGTTTTGTATCAGCAACAAGCTTGAAAATATGGTGTTTGGTCCTCTCAGCCGAACTGTTGATATAGATTGTGAATAAATGATGGCCAATCATAAATCCCAGTGTCATTCAATCCAGTTATTGCTTGGCAGTTAAGCTAAAAAAGACCCATTTCATTCCATTGTTTGCTTTCTGTTTACTAGCCAGCTTTCAATCCATGCCAGCATTATATCCTAACTCTATTCTCCACAACCAGATTGACCAATTTATGGGTCAGGCAGCGGTAGAGTTACTGCCTTACAACACCAGAGACCCGGGTTCGATCCTGTCTGTGGGTGCTGTCTGGATGGAGTTTGTATGTTCTTCCCGTGACTGCATGGATTTTCTCCGAGATCTTCGGTTTCCTCCCACATTCGTACAGGTTTGTAGGTTAATTTGCTGGCGGAGAGAGGCGCAGAGAGGGGCAGAGAGAGACAGAGGGAGACAGAGGGAGACAGAGAGAGGCAGAGGGAGGCAGAGAGGGAGGGAGAGAGAGGCAGAGTGAGAGAGAGGCAGAGAGAGAGAGGCAGAGAGAGAGAGAGGGGCAGAGGCAGGCACAGGCAGTGAAAGAGAGGCAGCGAGAGGGGCAGAGAGATAGAGGCAGAGAGGGAAAAGAGAGAGGCAGAGAGGGGGTGAGAGAGGCAGAGTGCAGAGAGAGAGGCAGAGAGGGCAGAGAGAGAGGCAGAAAGGGCAGAGAGAGAAAGAGGGCAGAGGGAGAGAGAGAGAGGGGACAGAGAGAGAGGGTGAGAGAGAGAGAAGAGAGAGAGAGGCAGAGGCAGAGAGAGAGAGGCAGAGCGAGGGGCAGAGAAAGAGGCAGAGAGTCAGAGAGGCAGAGAGGGAGGCAGAGAGAGAAGCAGAGAGGGAGAGAGAGGCAGAGAGAGAGGCAGAGAGAGAGGCAGAGAGGCAGAGAGAGAGAGGCTGAGCAAGAGGGGGGCAGAAGCAGAGAGAGAGAGAGGCAGAGAGTGGGTCAGAGAGAGGCAGAGCGAGAGACAGAAAGAGAGAGGCAGAGAGTCAGCGAGGGAATTGAGAGAGGCATAGAGAGAGGCAGAGAGAGTCAGAGAGAGGCAGAAAGAGAGGCAGAAAGGGCAGAGAGAGAGAAAGAGGGCAGAGAGAGAGATGGCGGAGACAGAGAGAGGGCAAAGAGAGAGAGGGCAGAGAGAGAGAGAGAGAGAGAGAGAGAGAGAGGGCAGAGGCCAGAAAGAGAGAGGCAGAGGGAGAGAGAGACGGAGGCACAGAGAGAGAGAGAGAGGCAGAGAGCAAGGAAGAGAGAGAGAGAGAGAGGGCAGAGCGAGGACAGAGATAGTCAGAGAGAGAGGCAGAGGGAGAGAGGCAGAGGCAGAGAGAGAGGCAATGAGAGAGCAGAGAGAGAGAGAGGCAGAGACAAAGACAGAGAGAGGCAGAAAGAGAGAGAGAGGCTGAGGCAGAAAGAGAGAGAGAGGCCGAGAGAGAGAGGCAGAGAGAGAGAGAGAGAGAGAGAGGCAGAGGCAGAGAGAATGAGTGCAGATTGATAGGGCAGAGAGAGAGAGGACAGAGAAAGGGCAGAGAAGGCAGAGAGAGAGAGAGGGCAGAGAGAGATAATGGGCAGAGAGAGATCAGAGAGAGAGGGGGGCAGAGAGAGAGGGCAGAGAGAGAGAGGGGCGATAGAGTGAGAGAGAGAGGTAGGCAGAGAGGGCAGAGAGAGCGGGGGCACAGAGAAAGAGAGAGGGCAGAGAGAGAGAGGGCAGAGAGAGTGAGTGCAGAGAGAGAGGGGCAGAGGGAGAGAGGGCAGAGGGCAGAGAGAGAGAGGGTAGAGATTGAGAGGGCAAAGAGATAGGGCAGAAGGCAGGCAGAGATAGAGGGGGCAGAGAGAGAGGGCAGAGAGAGTGGGCGGAGAGGGGAGAGAGGGCAGATAGAGAGGGCAGAGAAAGGGCAGAGATGGGAGAGAGGGCAGAGAAATAGAGGGGATAGAGACAGTGGCCAGAGGTGGGAGAGAGGGCAGAGAAACAGAGGGCAGAGATGGGAGAGAGAGCAGAGAGGGGAGAGGGCAGAGAGAGAGAAGGCAGAAAGAGAGAGGGCCTAGAGGGGAGAGGGGCCAGGGAGGGTGAGAGGGCAGAGCGAGAGAGAGAGGGCACAGAGGGGAGAAGGGGCGAGAGAGGGGAGAGAGAGAGGGCAGAGAGGAACGATCGCACATCATAACGCGCCGCCGAACCATTCTGGCCGCAGCCGAACAAGCCCTCCTCCCCCATTGCACCCTTCATCATTGCGCCCCTGTGATGTCTCGGCTCTGACAATTTAAAGGAACTCTAAGAGCAGCTCCGGGCCGCCGTGCTCCCCGGCTCGAATCGACTTGATGCTTAACCTACACACGCTCCGTCCTGCGCTGAGCTTGCTGCGGGCCGGATAAAATCTCATGGCAGGCTGAATGTGGCCCCCGGGCCACAGATTGGAGACCCCTGCACTACGCTAATATAAATAAATGCACACCATTATTTGGTATAAGTATCATAGCAACATTAGGCCAGAGGGTTGTGTGATAAAATGTGTAAATTGAGCAGTTATTGCCAGATATATGAAAATAAGTGCTAGAGGAACTTAGTTGATCAGGTAGCATCTTTGGACAACATGATAGATGACATTTGGGGTTGGGTCCCTTTTCCAACTTCAGTGAGGGACCCATCTGTAGTTCTTTGTTTCTAATCCTTAAAAGTAATTGGTTAAAGGGATACATATTTGTTGGTCTGTTTATTCAGATCTTGGATGCCCTGGATGAGATTCCAGTAGAAAGGTCAGTGAAAGGATAATCTCTGCAGAATCTTACTTCATTATTTATATAACACTGAACACCCACTTGAATCTTTTGCAGTGTAGCCTTACTTATGACTAAGCTAGGTCATGTTCTTGTTTTGTGATTATTCTGGATTTTTTTTTTAAAACACCATGACCCTGGCAGTTATGCTGTAAAATACTTTTGTGAGAACACTACATGCACTTATCTGTATTTTTTTATCCCACAATTTCATTGAAGATTTGAAAGTGGTTTGAATCAATACTTCCATCAGGAGGAATATGATATAGTTGGACGTTGTGGTTGAACCAGTGAGCACTGCATCAACTAAACCCCAGAGACATGTAGGGTTTTAAAATAAGCAGTAGCTCCTTTATTAAAGACTAGAAACTACAATAATGTGCATTTAAATCTCACACAGAATGATATTATTATTTCACAAATGTGGTTCATTTATGTACAGATACTCCACACGACCTCTTTTGGAAGCATGTTTATCCAAATATCCAATAATTAAAGTTCAATCTATTACCTGCCTTTCTCAGACACTTGGGACCATCGTAATTGTGTTTAGATGTCACTCGCATTGTAGCTGAACTATTTGAAGTCCTAACAATTATGTTTCTCTTCAGTGTCTGTTACCCTATCCATTTCTGAATTAAATTCATCAAACTTTTTTTCCAATATGTTCTGCTATACAGTATGTCTTATTGCAATCACTGGTCAACGTGGATATTTCAAAGATAGACACAAAATGCTGGAAGCACTTAGCGGGTCAGGCAGCATCTCTGGAGAAAATGTGTAGGTAACATTTTTGGTCGGGGCCCCTCTTCACACTGATTGTGTGTGTGTGTGTGGGGGGGGGGGGGGGGGTGGGGGAGGGGGGAGAATGGAAGCAAGATAAAAACAGACCAGCAAGGTGTTTAATATGGTTCTGCATGTAGGTAGCTCTGAATAGCTGGACCTAGTGGAAGCCAGAGAGAGCAAGCTATTTGGATACATAATTGACCAGATGAAAGGAGACAGAGGGTGAATGGATTTTAATTAAGATAAGTGTGAGGTATTGCATTTTGGAAAGACAAGTCAGGGTAGGTGTTTCACACTGAACGGAAGGGCCGTGGGAGTGTTGTAGAACAGAAGGACGTAGGAGTGCAAGTACATCGTTTCCTCAAAGTGACATCGCTGGTGGACAAGGTGGTAAAGGAAGCTTTGAAGATATTGATCTGCATACATAAGGGCATTGAGTATAGAATTTGGGATGTAATATTGCAGTTGTTCAAGAAGTTGGTGAGGCCATACTTGGAAGATTGCGTTCAGTTTTGGTCACCTTGCTATAAGAATGATGTAATTGAGCTGAAGCGAATGCAGAAAATATTTACAGGGATGTTGTCAGGATTTGAGGGACTGAGCTGTCGGGAGAGGTTGTACATTATTCCTTAGAGCATAGGAAACTGAAATCTTCTAAAAATATGAGGGACAAAAATAGGATGAATGCACAGTCTTTGCCCCAGGGTTCAGGAATCAAGAACTAGAATGCATAGGTTTGAGAAGAGAGGAAACATTTTTAATAGGAGCCTGGGTGTGGGTATGGGGTGGTGGGTATTTGAAATGTGCTGTCAGAGGGAATGGTTGAAGCAGATATAATAAATACATTTAAATGTCATTTGGACTGATACATGGATAGGAAACGTTTAGAGGGATATGAGGCTAACCTGAGCAAATGGGACTAGCTTAGATGGACATGTTGGACGGCATGGACGAATTGGGCCAAAGGGCCTGTTTCCACTATATATGACATTATGACCCTTTGACTCCTAAAATAAAGCAGGTGTTCAGGTCTGAATGCATATGAACTGTCGTGTCAGCAATTGCATTTTGTTTGGAAGACCATACTCAATTGCATGGTCATATGGAGATATCAAATTCACCCGTCTCTACATTCTGGAAGTTGCCGAAGTTGAAATCACAAATTCTGGACTAAGAATGGTTAATTGAGGTTCATGATCTTTGACTAAAGTGAAAACTCTTCCTCGTGGAAATTGTTAAAACTTCTTCACTACAAAAAATGATGCAAAGCACTTTTGTTTCTGTCAGCTCATAATTATGTTCACTGATATGACTGATCACAGCACCCATTGCACAGTTTGAAGTATCACATGCAAGCTTCAGTACATCATCCTTTCAGAGATTATTAATATGGTCTCACTGCTTAAACTCTGTTTCCATAAGTTGTTCAATGTCTTTTGATCCTTGTTTATACACTATTTTGCATTCTCTTTGAGCAGTTGGTGCAATGTTTTCAGCCCATTCCAAGATATATAATATCTAGAATATCATTGAACCATGCTCATAAAGACACTCTCTGCAATAATGTTTGGTCTTATCATCTTTTACAATGTCTTTGACTTTGATTTTAATAATCTAAAATGTCAAAATGGTCTCCCTTGATGAGAATTAAGAATTCTGGAAAAAGTTGCTCCTTGGAGATCTCTTGAAAAAATTCTTCTTCTTTTGGGTGGGTATTGAGCAACAGAGTGCAAATCTGGGTAAAAGGAAAAGTCATTTCAAGTGTTTAATTATCATATGCACCGGCAACAGGACAATTAAATTGTTATGTGCTCCAGCTTTATAGACACATTAATGCAACACCACAACAAATAAATATACAATAATCAATTAACAATAAATTATCGGAAATACTAGGTAAACAGTCCATAATTGTGCCAATTGAAGTTGCACTATTCAATTCGCACCAAAACAAAGTCTATGGTACATCATTGCCGAGGTAGGGTTGTGCAGTGTAGTTCAACCCCTGTCTCACGGTGAGAGTTGACACATGAGGTACCCCGAGTTAAAGCTTGTGGTAATAACGTATGATTAACGTAGCTGTAACGTTGGAACTCGTGGACGCAACTTAGAGACTCGTAGCGCTAACGGCAGGTACCCGTGAAACTTGTCAACTCTTGAAAATAATCAAACATGTTTAAAGTTTTCCACGAGTCAGATTTACTCTTGTGGTTAAGAATTGAAACATTTTAACTTGTTGTAAGAACGTAGTGGCCCGTGCGTTTACCTTAGTGTATCGTGAGTCTACCGTGGGAACTCTTTAACTCAGCGGGCAGGCAGCATTAAGTTCACAAAAGGCGAGGATTATGTGTGTCATGTATTCGTGTGAATGAAGCGTGTTGGTGGGCAGGCAGTGTGTAAAAGGCAAGCAAGATGGATAACAATACCATGGGACAAACTGGAGTCATACATAAACAATAAAGAATAGGACTTGAGAATAGAAAACCCACCACTAACCGCTGAGTTACTCCATCTTATGTTGTCTATCTGAGATTTGGTACTCTGCAGATTAATAAACAAAAACAAAGTTTCAACTTACCCACAGGGAACTCAGCGGGCCGGGCCAGGCAACAGCTCTGGAGAGAAGGAATAGGTGATGTTTTGGGTCGAGACCCTTCTTGTCCTTTTCTCCAGAGATGCTGTCTGTCCCGCACAGTTACTCCGGCTTTTTCTCTCTCCTTGTGGGTTTAAACCAGCATCTGCAGTTCCTTCCCACACGCTTCAACACTACAGGAGAGCCCGGTGTGGGGACTCGACCCAGTCGAGGGACGGCCGCTTCTTGCTCAGGCTTCAGGAAGCCGGTACAGTGGAGGGCTCCATTCGATACGCTCATGCACATGGCAACCGCCGAAGCTTTGGTTAGTGGTGAGTTTTCTATTCTCGAGTCCTATTCTTTATTGTTTATGTATGACTCCAGTTTGTCCCATGGTATTGTTATCCATCTTACACCTGCCCGCCCACCAACACGCTTCTTTCACACGAATACATGACACACATAATCCTCGCGTGTTGTGAACTATGCTGGCACTAAAGTAGAATTAAACGCTTCGGGTATCACTGCTCGAGTGCTGTCCACCTCTTGCTTCGGGCGACTCTCTAACAACTTGCAGTATTTAACATGCGACTTTATCCATCGCATTTTCCGTTTAGTTTCACAAGCTCTCGGGAACGCTCAACATTCATGAAAGCGCCAAATGCGCAAGCTTCCCGTTTAATATCTTGCGGTTGTTATTAAATCGAATTTCGCAACGAATTTGCCGCCCCCTCGGTCCAACTTGTTCATGCCAAGCTAGGTCCTTCCTGGATGGCTTGGGTTGCAAGAAGAAGGTGGATAGGTTTGAGTTTTTATTTTCTTTGCAGTGCAGGAGGCTGAGGGATGACCTCGTCTCACATTTGGCCTCTATCCCTCTAAACCTCTCATACCCACCAGGTTTCTGCAGAGTCTACAGTACAGCAAGGCTTGTGTTCCATTCAATATTTCTGCCACCATCTCCCACTATCCTGGTAGTTACTCAAGAGTAACTCGGGAGAGGAACTTAGTAAATCAGGAGACGAACTTGGAACATCGCAGAAAAGGCAAACTTGTCATACCTGTGGGAACTCGGTTAAACTCTTGATCATACACTTGGGATCTCGTACACAACCACAAGTCTTTCACTCGGGGTACCTCTTGGGTCAGTTCCTACCGTGTGACAGGGCTTTTCAGAAGCCTGATGGTTGATGAGAAGAAGTTAATCTTGAACCTGATAACGGTTCTCAGGCTCTAGTACTTCTTTATGCGACCTTTCTGCGGCCCTCATATCCCTCATATTATTGTGCTTTCCCTGGGTCTTCACCAGTTTTGGGAGGTTTGACCGCGTGGTTATGTCAAGAATGAGGCTAAAATGGCAGATCAGGACCCTTGACCTGCATTTTCCTTTTCTACATACGGTCTATAGGAGTGGACATCTCTGCTCAACACAATTGAAAATTGCAATTCCAGTTCCTGGGTGGGAAGGATGTGGTCTCCTTTAACTGCTCCCCCTTAAAATCAAAGTCTTTGTCTCTGTAATTTTGAATTCCCTTTCTGTCAATGTTTTCTGATTTTCTTTCATCAAGTTTACTGAAGCATTCACGTCCAATTATTGAGTTTATTGGACTGGTTTTCACAAGAAGCAAGAATCCCCGCTGGTCAGGCACTAGCCTGGCCTGCTTTCTCGATAGGTATGGAACACCAACTGCCAATCTCCAAAACTGTCAATTTGATTTCTATTCCACAGTGAGTCCAAGCAAACGCAACAGTTACAGCAATTAAGATGTAATTCTAACTCATTTGCATTTCTAAATTCATCTTGTCGAGCTTTGCCACTGCAGTGTAGAAGGGGATGTGATAAATGTAAAAAGTATGTGCAGATAGATCCATTAAGAGCCTACCTGGTTCAAAAACATTATCACATTTTTTGAGAATAAGACTGCTGATAATGAGTTCTGTTGACTGTTTATTGGAAGTTGTGCAGGAAACCCCATTTAATGATGCATTGGGTGTCAAAGCATGTCAAGGGCTTGTACGTAATTATCACTATATTAAGTAAGGTCTTCTGCTGTGTGCCTCACCATTGTCTCACCATAATCGCCCCCTCACAGTTAGTGTAGGCCTCTTTCGAGTGGTTGACAGCTATTTATGGAGATTTATAAAATACAGTTTCTGGAGGTTTATAAATACAGTTTCTGGAATGAAACCGAATTTGATTTATTTTGTGATTCTGAACAAATGTAAAGCTATTAATAACATACATGACCAATTGGTCTGGATATGTACTTAATCTAGCCACTTAAAATAAAATAAGTTTTTTTTTAAATATTATTTTTATTTTGGTTAATATTGTGATTTTGTTTTGATTTAAGAATTTTACAATGAAATGCATCCAGCAATTTTACAATGAAATGAATTCCAGCAATGAAACTGAAAACGAGTTTGTTTATTTAAATGATACCTTAATATAATAATGTGGAAACTGACTTTAAAACAACTTACCCAGGGGAATCTGACCAGGCGATCAGTTAAGAACGTCTCTGTTACTTACTCATTAGTTAACCATTTTCTCTGTCGATTCTAATTTACAGGGGTTGACAGTCAATGAGGTTTCCAAGTATGTCAACAATCAACAGCTTTATTGTAACTATGGCCTGAGCATAGAATCTTCCCTGCTATATTGAAATTTGGTCTTGGCAGCAGAGGAACTTCAATGTAAACCTTTCCTCCAAGAAGCTCAGAGGAACTTACTCTTTTGGCAGCATGTCTTTCTCTTATCATTCCATTACCAAATCATGAGCTCCCATCCCTTGAAATTTATCTTTCTCCATTCCATGTAACCTTCATGAATTCTCTTCCCAGTATTTTATCTGATTATCTAGGAGCATTTCCTTATGGCCCTGTCCCATGGTACGAGTTCATTCCAAGATCTCTCCCGAGTTAAAAAAAAATCAAACTCGTGGTAAGCATGGAGAATGAACGTAGCGGGTACGTTGGAGCTCGGGGACATCTCTTAGCAGTTCGTAACGCTAACGGCAGGTACTCGGGAAGACTCGCTAACGACAGAAAGCATTTGATAAGGTCCCACATAGGAGATTATTGGGCATTTGGATAGCAGTAATAGGATCAGTCCGAGTCAACATAGATTTACGAAGGGGAAATAATGCTTGACTAATCTTCTGGAATTTTTTGAAGATGTAACTAGGAAAATGGACAAGGGAGAGCCCGTGGATGTAGCGTACCTGGACTTTCAGAAAGCATTTGATATGGTCCCACATAGGAGATTAGTGGGCAAAATTAGGGCACATGGTATTGGGGGTAGAGTGCTGACATGGATAGAGAAGTTGGCAGACAGGAAACAAAGAGTAGGGATTAACGGGTCCCTTTCAGAATGGCAGACAGTGACTAGTGAGGTACCGCAGCTACTTACAATATACATCAATGATTTGGATGAAGGGATTCAAAGTAACATTAGCAAATTTGCAGATAACACAAAGCTGGGTGGCAGTGCGAACTGTGAGGAGGATGCTATGAGAATGCAGAGTGAGTTGAACAGGTTGGGGGAGTGGGCAGATGCATGGCAGATGAAGTTTAATGCAGATAAATGTGAGGTTATCCACTTTGGTAGCAAAAACAGGAAGGCAAATCTATCTAAATGGCGTCAAGTTGGGAAAAGGGGAAGTACAAAGGGATCTGGGGGTCCTTGTACATCAGTCTATGAAAGTAAGCATGCAGGTACAGCAGGCAGTGAAGAAAGCGAATGGCATGTTGGTCTTCATAACAAGAGGAATCAAATATAGGAGCAAAGAGGTCCTTCTGCAGTTGTACAGAGCCCTCGTGAGTATTGTGTGCAGTTTTGTTCCCCTAATTTGAGGAAGGACATTCTTGCTATTGAGGGAGTGCAGCGTAGGTTTACAAGGTTAATTCCCTGGATGGCGTGACTGTCATATGCTGAGAGAATGGAGCAGCTGGGCTTGTACACTCTGGAGTTTAGAAGGATGAGACGGTATCTCATTGAAACATATAAGATTTTTAAGGACTTGGACATGCTAGAGGCAGGAAACATGTTCCCGATGTTGGGGGAGTCCAGAACCAGGGGCCACAGTTTAAGAATAAGGGGTAAGCCATTTAGAACGGAGACGAGGAAACACTTTTTCTCACAGAGAGTTGTGAGTATGTGGAATTCTCTGCCTCAGAGGGCGGTGGAGGCAAGTTCTCTGGATGCTTTCAAGAGAGAGCTAGATAAGGCTCTTAAAGATAGCGAAGTCGGGGGATATGGGGTGAAGACAGGAGCAGGTTACTGATTGGGGATGATCAGCCATGATCACATTGAATGGCGGTGCTGGCTCAAAGGGCCAAATGGCCTACTCCTGCACCTGTTGTCTATTGTCTATTGTCTATTGGCAGGTAAACTCGGGAAACTCGTGAAGATTTTTCAACATGTTGAAAAATGTCCATGAGAGCCCCGAGTACCGACGAGCGGTCATTACCGTAAATCTCCGAGTTCGAATCAGGGCAAACTCGGGAGAACTTTTGGAATGAACCTGTACTGTGGGACAGGGCTATTACTGCGGTGTGGCATCCTTTACTGCTGAATGGTCAGAGGCAGTTTCCTTGTGGGTTGGGCAGACAGGTAATTGGCATCATGTAGACATGGCTGGAGGTTGAAATGCTCTAGCACTCAATGGTCTACGTACAAGGCCATATTTCAGTCAACACACATATTGTCCAAAACCCACTTGGGGTGGCAATCGTTGCAAATTGTGCCATTGCATCAAATTGTTCTCTTACATGATGTAAGGATCTCTTGAAATGATACACAAAATCCTTCTGCCTAGATGCATTAGATTGCAGTTAGCAATTACTGCTGTGCAAAGCAAAATTATTTCATGACTCACAGCTTTGCTTCTGTATTGAGGCATTAAAAGGTCAATAAAAAGAAAAACAGAAAGTACCGGAAATATTCAGCGGGTCATGCTCAATCTATAGAAAGAGATATAGAGCCAATATTTCAGTTCAAAGACCCTTTGTCTGAACTAGGGAGATGACAAAGGAAGCTTGTTAAATACCAGGTGAGCATGGGGATAACCTTAAACAAGGATTTCTGGTCAATGAGTAAGAGAATGAGACCATTAATGAAGAACATAGACAAAAGAATGAAGAGTTTACAAAATGGACAACATGAACATATGCCTGGCCAAGTATGTTGGGCATATTCCCCTCTCCCAGTGGATAATATATGAGAGATAAAAACAAGTGTGGGTAGCACAGTGGCTCAGATGGTAGAATGCTGCCTCAGAGTGCCAAAAATCCGGGTTTGATCCTGACCTTGGGTGTTGTCTCTATGACTTTCCATGCTCCGTGACTGTGTGGCTTTCTTCCAGTGTGGTTTCCCCTACATCTCAAAGACATGCAAGTTTGTAGGATAATTGTCTACAGTAAATTGCCCGTCGTGTGTAAGGAGTGGAAGAGTAAGTAGAATCACCTAAAACTGATCAGAACAGGTGATAAATAGTGGGCATGGACACCGTGGGGCGAAGTCATGCTGTATCAAACTAAACTAAACAAAGAATTTGTGGAATGGTGCGTTCCTTACATTATTGCTTGGCTATCATGTGTTCATGTAAATAGCTCATTCTAAGCTTCCCCCCAGTCTAGTTTCTGTCAAAAACCACTGAATCAAACACTTGCGGAACTAATCTTTATTTTGACAAAACACAATTACAATTCAATTACTATACCTAACCTCCGCGGGTTCGATCCTCGTATCTGCCTGATCAAGCCCTCTATGCCTCGCTCAAACAGAGACACTCCAGATGGTCACGCAGTCCCATGCGTTCTCCCATAAGATTGCGCAGGACCTCGTGGCAGCGAACTTTTATAGGTCCCCAGACCTCGAGGGGCCGAACCACATGGGGTAGTCTCTGTACAATCCAATTACAGTTATCGAATAACCCCATACATAACAGACATTTCCCTAACCCAATAACACAGTGGCTAATACATTGTATAAGAAAGAAAGCTCTAGAAGGAAGCAAACTATAACAAATATTGAAACATGTGCCCTGAAATTCAAACAGTTTCTCCAAGGCTCAACAGTTCAATCAATCATCGATTAACAGGGTGACCATCTTGCAACATTATTTATACTATTTACAATGCTTTTGCAGTGATCCAATAGAAATTATGCATTTAACGTTTGTTTGCAAAACTGCTATACATATTATCAATTTAAGAGAAACAGGGAGAACACCTGGACCCATCACCACCCTGCATACCAGTCTGAGCCTAGACTGGCTGGTGCCAATCAAAGCCTGTAAAGTTCAGCTGACAAGGGTTAAGCAATTCTGACAAGTGCAGGGTTCCTACATTTTATGGTGTCATTAATTTGGCCAATATTGACATTCCCCCGTTTTATCATTCATGATAACCCTCATCATAAATGATAATCAAATCAGCTAACCAGATATACATATGTGTGTCCATTACATTTCCCATCTATCAACAACACAAGATGATGATGTTTTTTCCAAGAATCTTGTCAAGCTTCCCAAGTGTTTGTGGGCGTAGCTTCACAATTTCCGTCTGATGAGTCTTCACCTCCCGAGTTTTCATGGGTGCGAATTCCCTCCATCTGTGTTGTTGCCCATTCTTCCATCCCTTTCCATAGTTGAACCTATAACCAATAATTCCTGAAATACCTGGGATAAAGCAAGTTACCATCATGCACCCATGCTTTCCCATACATTCACTGTAATTCTACCATCTTGTTCCATTTCAATATATTCTATTCTATCACTGTATTCCTATTCCTATTCTGTTCCCTAATATACTCATCAACACTAATCCGCCCTCTCCATATTCACACAATGTTATAATATGTATATCTGTGGATGGGTTCTCATACAAATTTCAGCTGGACTCAGTCCAGATATCCCTACAGGCGTGACTCTTTTAAAGCAAACCATGAAAAGTGTTCCAATGTAACCAAATTCAGTCTCAGCCTTCAATTTACTATTTCAAATTTCAGTGTCCATCTTATCCTTCTTATTCCACAGCATTGTGGCTGAATACACAATTCCATTCCAATTCATGTGGAATTCCCAACTGTTCAAATTTAAACAATCAATTTCTATATGTCGTCAATTCTATCACAAATCCAATTAAGAATGCCGAATCTAGGGACAATTTCTTTCCACCTTGATAAAAGAAGCCGCTTTACCATCAAGGTTTAAACAATTTAGATCCATCGGTTAAATATCGCATCAGCTCTGCTATTCCTACACCCATTCAAATTTCTCCTAATTCACCAGGTCCCTCCTCCAGTACATCACCTTACTATGTTGGCTCCTTACTATGTTGGCTCCGTTCTCAGTCGAGGGGTTTTCGCTTATACTAGTTTCTTTTTCCTACTAAGTGATTTCCTAGATGGGTTTTTTTCAAGAGACTAGAGACAAGAGACATTTATTGTCACATGCACCAATGGGTACAGTGAAATTTGGGGTCACCATTCAGACATACGAATAAAAAGAGAAGGACAGAACACGATAGTCTTTAACTTAAACATCCCCCACACAGCGGAATCGAGGTTTCCCCACAGTGAGGGAAGCCCAAGGTTCAGTCATCCTCCTCTTTGATGTTGTTTGATGTTCACCCATGATCGGGGCCTCCCAAAGCCCCCCGCAGTCGCCGCTACGGGCGGCCCGATGTTCAGGCCCTCTCGCCGGGATGATGGAACTCCGACGTCGGAACAAGAGAACATCCTCATCGACTTGAACATCCAAATTGGCCACTTCCTACCGGAGTCCGCTGCTCCCAAAGTCCACAGGCTGCGCTTGGCAGGGATTCACGCTGGCGGCCCTCGGCAAAGGAATCCCAGGACTCCGCGATGTTGAAGTCAGCTTCGCCCGCGCTGGAAGCTCAGACAAATTCTGCTTTTGATAATTATTCAGGTCTGCCAAGGTAGTCGCCTTTCTTATCATCGTTCCTAGGTCTTTGGCTCTAGCCGGGAAATACATCTTTCGGGTGATGTAAGGAGCAACTTTGTCAGTTCTTTTCCATAACTGTGCTGGTATTTTAGCACACTCACCAGCTCCCTCTTTTCCTCCCACTAGTGCCAATACTTCTATTTCCCATTGCTGTCCTTCATATGATTTAAAGAAGGTTTCCAGCTCACTCTCCTTTCCACTCCTATCAAAAGCCAGTTTAATGTGAAGTGGGGGTTCTTCGTCCAGATCTAAGGACCACCATTGAGGGGCCACTATGGAGTAACATTGTCATGCAGGGGCAGAGGGGGTCACTAATATACCTCTATCGCCACATTCTATTTTTAGTTGGAAAACACAAAGTAAATCTCTCGCCATCAGGTTTCAATCTAATCCGGTGGTTATCACAAATCTATGTTTGATTGCCTTTCCTCCATATTCTACGTCGACTGGCTCAGAGATGGGATACTGGCAAACTTGGCCTTGAAACACGGACAGGTTCTGAACTTCTCTTGATTCTGGTAAATTATAAATTGTTTGAAGAGATGACATGGATGCCCCTGTGTCTACTAGGAACGTGCAGATTTTACCTTTAACCTGTAGAGACAACATAGGTTCCTCAGCAGACTTGCATCCAGTCACTTCCAGGTTCGCTAATCATAGGCGTGTGAATGGGTTATTCTGAGAAAAGGAGATTTGTCCCCTTTGCTCCGATTTTCCTGCCAGTTCCCTCTGCGCTCTCTAGGATCCCGCTGATCTCTAGATTCTCTTTGATCTTGGAGATTTTTCTGAGACCCCCTCTGTCGTTACTCTCTTTATTTGGGCACCCCCTTCTCCAGTGACCTACCCCTTCACAACTATATCACTGGCCCATTCCTGATGGCCGGCCTATCCTCAACCCTGGTCTTTGGAGGACTGGCTCTAGGGCAGATGCTTCTCTATAATATCGGTCTGAATATTCCGGGACTCTAACTTCTCCCAGTCCATAGTTTGCTGGTACTAGCGATCCATGATTCAGAGTCGAATTTTGGTACTTCTTTTCTGATCACGTATTCAGTTTTTGGTTTAACTGCAGGCAGGCTATCCTGCTTCTTTATATCCTTCCAATGATATCTTACAGCCCTAGCCATTTGACTGGCACTATTTCCTGTCCAGTCCATGTTATTAGTCTTAACGGGTTCTGCTACTTTGGTGGGGAGGCAATTCAGTAAGATGGCACAATATTGAGGGGAATTTACTCCATGTCTGTCATTTAAGTCAACCAATTGGTCCATATATAATTCAGAGAATTGCTCTAAAAACTCATCCGCTCCTTCGCCCCTTTTTGGTATTACATCTAATATTCTGGCCAAATCGATTGGTTTTTGAAGGGTGTTGACAAGGGCTGTTAAAACAGTTTCCTCCCTTGCACCATTGTCCGCTATTATATTTGCAAGAGCTTCATGCGATGGATGTCCTAAATTCGTTAGGAATCTGGTGTGCTCACTTGGGGTCATTATTTGCTGGATCACCGACCATAAATCCCAGGAATTGTAGTCCTTAACTGATCCACAAAAGAAGCGGGTGATTTTTTACGATCGGGTATTTGACTTAAAATAGCCATCATCTCATTAGGTTTCCATGGGAATAGACTCTAATTGTACGGGGATTATTTGCACTCACTGCATTGGTTGGATCAAAAGAGGGATTAGGTATTTCCCTTACAGGGAACTGTCGAAGGGTTGTTTGTTTAGCTCCTGGATCTACCTCAGTTTTTTCAATTGTTGTCTCACCCCCAGATATATCTTCCCCTTCACCAGGGGGTTCACGGTACTTTCTAAATGATTTCTTTCCTTCCTTAACTGCTCGTTCAACTTGTCTAGGGGTATGCTCTTCCTTACTCTTAACTAATTGAGTTCTCCTTAATTAATTGAGTTCTTTTTCTAGTCTGGCTTCTTGTACCGTGAACTCCAGGACTGTCTGTAATGGATGGAACGGTCGGGTTCAAGGAAGTTTGTGCCCCGGAATTTGATTGTCTATTCTGTTCACAAGCTCCTCAATGTGCATCTGAGATATTGGGATCATAAGATGTATAAGGTGGTAGATGTGAATTCCTAATTTTAACACTCTCCCAGTCTTCTAAATAATCATCGTCATCCCCCTCATAACCAGTGCCAATCATGGGATCCTCGCGCTTAAAACTTATGGATGACAGTCTTTCTGTGTAAGATTTCCTCCTCCCTTTATCTTTAATACGCTCAGATACTTCCCCTAGGCTACCTGGAGGTTCAAATGCTTCAGTATCCTTTAATTTTATCCCCCATTTTAGAGTTGCTTCCTCCCAACTTGCCATTCTTACCTCAGCTCTACTCGCTTTCTGTTCTTCATAATAATTTCTCCAGAGTTCAATTAGTTCCTTTGCCTCTGTATTATTGCTGCACTGCCATATAATCTGCTCAATGTAGTTTAATCCCTTTATTGTATCTATGCCCCCTCGGGGCCATAATTCACTCTCTAATTCTCTATTTAACGATCCGGAAAGAATTCTCAATCGATCAGCTTTTTGTGGAAATTCACTGCATATTTCTTGTAAAGGACTTTCCGAGTCAGCGGTCATTCTTTATTTGCATGGTTCCCCATTCTGTTGGATATGGAAGCAACTCTAAAACTACTCCACCTCTTAACATTTCCCCTTCTAATTCCGAAATCACCAAAATCGTTTTAAACAATATTCAAATCAAAATGCTCCAGAAAACAACCAATCACAATCACACACGTTCTCACAGCCCATTTCCTATCCCCGACTATAATCCAATACATGCAAATGAACTCCAAACACGTGAGCAAAATTGAACACAGAAAATAATTTAGTCCACTTAACAGAAGTATACCTAACCACACTCCTGCATAAATCACAAACACCCACTTATTACGACTGTAAATCACACTCTAATAATCCCCCTCGTGGTGCAATCAGGCAGCGAAATGATTACAAAAATGATTTAAAGCACTAGAGCACAGTTTACAAACACTCGATCTCAACGCCGCGTCATGCTGTTATCGCTCAGTAAACCCCTCCCTCTGATACCGAAGATTTTCCCCTTCCTAAGTTACCCATTGCTGAGGAGTACTACTCCTTAAATGACTACTTTTCCTCCTGAATGTTACTATCCTACCAAGACTGGACTCCTATAGGGGGACCTCTATCCCTCCTCTCTAAGTTCTACAGAATTATGGGTACCCTTCGCATTTGGATTACTTTTCACCTAGTAAATGTTGGGGGAGTCCAGAACCAGGGGCCACAGTTTAAGAATAAGGAGTAAGCCATTTAGAATGGAGACGAGGAAACACTTTTTCTCACAGAGAATTGTGAGCCTTGGAATTCTCTGCCTCAGAGGGCGGTGAAGGCAGGTTCTCTGGGTGCTTTCAAGAGAGAGCTAGATAGGGCTCTTAAAAATAGCAGAGTCAGGGGATATGGGGAGAAGGCAGGAACGGGGTACTGATTAGAGATGATCAGCCATGATCACATTGAATGACGGTGCTGGCTCGAAGGGCCGAATGGCCTACTCCTGCACGTATTGTCTATTGTCTAATGTCTATATTGTCTAAATGAGGTTCCCACCTCTCAGGTACTTTTCACTATCAGGTACTAATCAACAATTGATCAGCAGGTTAATATTCACTGTTGATCAGCCATTATTCAGAATTGATCACAGACATGCACCAACTCCAAAGTTCTATCTACAAGAATTCGAATTCTAACTTATGGGCAGAATGTATGCGTGAAATTCTGTATTTAGAAATTTGATTCTGCAAATCTAAACTCGTTCTCGTAGTTTTAGAGTGTACCATTCCACATATGCAGGCCAGTTAATTAAACTAAATTGCTCAATGAAAAAACCTCGAATGGACTATAGTATTCCCAGCCAATCTATACCCTGTCCACCGAGCCCAGTACTTTACGAGATTCCTCATTCGTCACTCCATGGAAGGACTCAGACACCTTCATGCAGCCACTCCTATCTGCTGGGCCTAGCCGCTGCACGCTGGCAGTTGTCAATGCCAATTTTCAGAGCGCACCTTTCCAAACCGCGCTCCTGGCAAAGATAGATCGATACGTAGGTCAGACCTGTATTCCAATACCCCACCAATTGGATACAAAATCTAACCTTGGGCCACTCCTCACCCAATGAAGCGCGCCAGGCTCTTGTTAAAGCAGCTGCAGTCTGCCAACTACGACCAAGTTTTGTGCCACTCCACGCCCCGTTTTATGGGCCCCTAACCCAAAGGAGTGCTAACCACCCCCTACGTGCTTGCTAGACTCTATTCTAATGATCTCAATTAGGCCCTTTCCCAAGCCAGCCAATGATCAATCCGCTCAGACTAACGAAGTGCCGAAAACCAATGCAAAACCGCACAGTGGGCCCGATTTCTGCACTCGCGATCGAAACAGCTCAACACCCTTGATCGCAAACTAGTGTTTGGAGGTCTGTTGAGATCCCGGACAAACCCCTCAATGTAGATAGCTCATTCTAAGCTTCTCCTAGTCGTTTCAGTCAAAAACCACTGAATCAAGCACTTAGACAACTAATCTTTATTTTGACAAAACACAAGTACAATTCAATCACCATACCTAACCACCCCGGGTTCGATCCTCATATCTGCCTGATCAAGTTCTCTAGGCCTCGCTCACGTTCTCCCAGAAGATCGATGCAGGACCTCGTGGCAGCAAATTTTATAGCTCCCCGGACCTCGAGGGGCCGAACCGCATGGTGGTGGTCTCTTTACAATCCAATTACAGTTATCGATTAACCCCATACATAACAGACATTTCCCTAACCCAATAACACAGTGGCTAATACATTGTATAAGAAAGAAAGCTCGAGAAGGAAGCAAACAAGAACCAACATTGAAACATGTGCCCTGAAATTCAAACAGTTTCTCCAAGGCTCAACAGTTCGACCAATCATCAATAACTGAATGACCGTCTTGCAACATTATTTACACTATTTACAATGCTTTTGCAGCGATCCAATCGAAATTATGCATCGAATGTTCGATTGCAAAACTGCTATACATGTTATCAATTTAAGAGAAATAGGGAGAACACCTGGACCCCTCACCATCCTGCACACCAGTCTGAGCCGAGACTGGCTGGCACCAATCAAAGCCTGTAAAGTTCAGCTGACAAGGGTTAAGCAATTCTGACAAGTGTGGGGATCCTCCATTTTATGGTGTCTTTAATTAGGCCAACATTAACACTCCTGATGCATGGATCTTTGGTATAAAATACCGTGTAAAATGGTACTTCTCCCTTTTAAGCAGTCACATGTCAGTGAGAGCCAGGGGTCAGTGGGTTGTGTAAATCCTATTTTTTTTCTCCTTCTTTCCTCTTGGTAATCCCTCATCATGACAGAGCCTGTTTTTTTCTGGATATGGTGTTAGGCAGGTGAATGATGTGACCACCCAGTGGGCTGACAAAGTGTAATTAGGACCTGGAAGACCTCTAAGATTTACTAGAATGTTGCCTGGGTTTCAGCAACTAAGTTACAGAGAAAGGTTGAACAAGTTAGGGCTTTATTCTTTGGAGCGCAGAAGGTTAAGGGGGGACTTGATAGAGGTTTTTAAAATGATGAGAGGGATAGACAGAGTTGACGTGGAAAAGCTTTTCCCACTGAGAGTAGGGAAGATTCAAACAAGGGGACATGACTTGAGAATTAAGGGACTGAAGTTTAGGGGTAACATGAGGGGGAACTTCTTTACTCAGAGAGTGGTAGCTGTGTGGAATGAGCTTCCAATGAAGGTGGTGGAGGCAGGTTCGTTTTTATCATTTAAAAATAAATTGGATAGTTATATGGATGGGAAAGGAATGGAGGGTTATGGTCTGAGCGCAGGTATATGGGACTAGGGGAGATTATGTGTTCGGCACGGACTAGAAGGGTCGAGATGGCCTGTTTCCGTGCTGTAATTGTTATATGGTTATATGGTTATATGGTTAAATGGAGGGGACACGGCTTCTAAATCCTTTCAGTAAATTTGAAAGGTTATACCGAGACAGCATTGGTGAGATCTTTCCTGTGCCTTGAGGTGTTGTGATTGACATCTTGATAGAAACATAGACATAGAAAATAGGTGCAGGAGGAGGCCATTTGGCCCTTCGAGCTAGCACCGCCATTCATTGCGATCATGGCTGATCGTCCCCAACCAATAACCTTCTCCCCATATCCCTTGATTCCACTAGCCCCTAGAGCTCTATCTAACTCTCTCTTAAATCCATCCAGTGATTTGGCCTCCACTGCCCTCTGTGGCAGGGAATCCAACAAATTCACAACTCTCTGGGTGAAAAAGTTTTTTCCCACCTCAGTCTTAAATGGCTTCCCATTTATTCTAAGACTGTGGCCCCTGGTTCTGGACTTGCCCAACTTTGGAAAAAATTTTCATTTAGCGTGTCCAGTCCTTTTATAATTTTATATGTTTCTATAAGATCCCCCTCATCCTTCTAAACTCCATGCACTTCAGTAAAGGAGACCCATTGGTTAGGATCATGGCTTGCAAGCTATTATGAAGCAAACGTATGAAAACATTTTCAAGATTTCAATATCCGCAGTCTCTTGTGTCTCTGGGACTTGAAATTGTGGTGAGTTTTCCATAGTTGCTCCCTGCAGATGGAGTCAAAAGCTATAATGAAATTGATAAAGGCCAGGTATAGTGGTTGTTACTGCTGCTTCCTGCATTTGTCTTGTAGCTGTCATGCTGTGAAGATCACATTCTCTATGCCTCCAATTTGAAGGAATCCGTACTGCAATTTTTCAACTGTTAGCAGCTTTTTTCACGAGGGCCCCGACAATGAGTATCTCTGTGGAAGATGGAAGGAATACTCCTCTATAGTCTTAGTTTAGTTTAGAGACACAGCGTGGAAACAGACACTTTGGCCCACTGAGTCCGCGCTCACCAGCAATCACCCCGTACACTAATTCTATCCTACACGATAACGACAATTTTTACAGAAGCCAATTGACCTACAAACCTGCATGTCTTTGGTATGTGGAAGGAAACCGGAGCACCGGGAGAAAACCCATGCGGTCACAGGGAGACCATACAAACTCAGTACAGATAGCACCTGTAGTCGGGATCAAACCCGGGTCGCTGGCGCTGTAAGGCAGCAACTCTACCACTGCGCCACTGTGCTGCCCGAAAGGGTTGAACTTGTTTACTTACTGCCATTTTTGTTAATTTCCTGTTCGTTTAGAATGTGGAAAAAAAAAATTTAGATTTGTGATAAAAGCTCTCAAATTATTTTACAAAAACAAGGCCTCAGGTGCAGATATTATCCATGATGATATTCTTAGTTGGGATATAATCTTTTTCAGGTTCTTTTAGTGAGGAGTGACATCAAAGGATGGAGTCAAGGATACTCATGCTGTGGAAAGACACAGTTGGAGAGGTCTTCTAAATGTTCCTCCCAGCAAGCATTAATTGTCTCTTTGTCCTTGATATGTTCACCTTTATTCTTGGCTCTCAAGAGGGTTGTGCGTTCAGTGTTTGGCCTGTAAACAACCTCAACAGTGTTGAGGAATTCATGCATGTCATGCAATTAATAAAAGTTGATTTAATGAATGGGCAAAAAAAACCTGTCAGATAGAGTATATAGAGAGCCAATATTTAGTTTAGTTTCGAGATACAGCATGAAAACAAGCCCATTGGGCCTCCAAGTCCGTTCCAACAAATGATCACCCATACAGTAGTACCTTTATCCCAGTTTTGCATCCTACACATCAGGGGCAATTTTCAGAAGCCAATCAACGTACAAATCTGCGAGTCTTAGGCATGTGGGAGGAAACCGGACAAAACCCTCATAATCACAGGGATAACGTGCAAACTCTGTACAGACAGCACCCTAAGTCAGGAATGGACCTAGGTCCCTGGTGCTGTAAGGCAGCATCTCTACCATTTTACTACTCTTCTATGAGATCAACTTTGGTAGGAAGAATCAAAAAGCAGGACACAATTTGGATAATATGAAATGAATAATTATTGATGTTCAGAAAGATCTGAATACCCTTATCTAAAAGACAGAATATTAGCAGATCATTGACAATCATTGAGAAAGCATATAGAATACAGTAAAGTACTTTAAGTTTAAGTGTAATAATAAAGACCATTTTGCATTAATTTACTAGGGTTTGGCAAAACCACACCAGAATTTTTTTTAAATATTTCAGCTTATTTAAGATTGGATTTACTGGCTTTAGAGCTGGCATTGTGAAGGTTTGAGGGAATATTTATTTGGGCCAGGGAGGTCTACTTATTAGAATAGATTAACCTGCGAAAATTAACCTGTTCTTTCCCAGGTTTGGAAGAATGGATAGTGATCTCATTGAAACATAGGATTCTGAGCATGCTTATCAAGTAGGATGTTTTGCCCTATTTAGGCAATGGTAATGAATCTGTCTGATTAATTAATAATAGGAATTAATTTTGGCAGAGAGTTGTATGAATAATTATTATCCAAAAAAGAGGATAGATTATAAAACACAGAACAGCACAGGAACAGACCCTTCAGCCAGTGTAAAATGTGATAATTAGAGCCAGGATTTTGCCATAAATGCCGTAAGTGCCTTTTTTTTGGATGGTTTCAGGAAGATAATGCCTTTTTCACGATTGAGTGCCTAAATCAGCCTTTTTTTTGCCGTGTTAACGTAACTGACAAGAAAATTTACAGCACTGGGACGAAACCCGTCTGTAAGTGGGTGTGAAGTGGTGATTGGAGAGGGGTGCATGGGAAAGGGTCCAGTCTTTGCAGTCTTTGCAGTCATTGCTTTAAGTAGGTGTGAAGTGGTGGTTGGGGAGGAGTAGTTGGGGAAGGGTCCAGTCTTGTAAAACTGGAGTCAGGCTGTGAGTAGGTGTGAAGTGTTGGTTGGGGAGGGGGTGTGGGGGTACCAGGGTTAAGTTTCTGTTTATCAAACCTGCAGTAGAACTTGTTCAGGTCGTTGGTCAGCTGACGATTGTCCAAGGAGTGGAATTTTCTTTAATCTGACTCACCAAGGAGAAATCATATCCTCTTTTAACCCTCCTGATTTGCTCAAGTTCTTTATCCTCTGGCCTTTATCCTGCCTTGCATGTCAGATACAAATTTAAACAATACCACCTGATTCCAAACTCCTCTCTCATGGCTTCTCCCTGATAATGTTGGCCTCGCAGCTAGAGAAACATCTAACTGGGCCCTTGTCCAAAGATTCCCCCATCACTATTGCTGCCTAGACTTTGACCAATCCTATTGTGCAGCAGTGTCAGGGATAGTCAGCATGGCTTTGTGAGGGAAATCATATCTCACAAACTTAATTACTTTTTTTGAGGTGGTGACCAAGATGATTGAAGAGGATATGGCAGTTGATGTTGTTTACGTGGACTTTACTGAAGCATTTGACAAGGTCCCCTTTGGTCGGCTGACCCAGAAGATTCAATGTGTGCCATGAACATTAGATTCACGGTAAATTGTAAGATTGGATTTAAAAATATCTTGGCCAACACTATATGACCTATTATTTATACATATAACATATAACTAACTAACTAATTAACTACTTACGCGCAATAAACTCAACTAACGTTAAAGGCGTAATGTACTATACTAACACGACTAACTATATAGCAGGAAGGATGGGGGAGGTTAGACATATATTTTAAATACTAATTATGAATTAACTAACATACAGGTTAATGAAAAGTGTAATTATTGACGAGGTAATTTAACCCATAATTACTTTTATTTTAGTCAAAATCTTCTAGCTTCTCTTTTATTCTATTTTAAACTGTTCAGCTATTAATTGACCTGATATGATAATTTTGGTTACAACTAGAGGGAACCGACTAACGTTGGGTCACACTTTAATAGGGGGGTAAGGGTAATAGGGACGACAGATGGCACAATGGGCTAAGTGTTCGGCTGGCAACCGGAAGGTAGCTGGTTCGAATCCCGCTTGGAGTGCATACTGTCGTTGTGTCCTTGGGCAAGACACTTCACCCACCTTTGCCTGTGTGTGTCCTTGGGCAAGACACTTCACCCACCTTTGCCTGTGTGTGTGGATGTAATTATGTGAAGCACTTTGGGGTCAATGCAAGTTGACTAAAAATGTGCTATATAAATAAAGAAATTTAATTTTAATTTAATTTAATTTAAGGCCCAGTGCATAATCTCATCGACGGAGGTCAATTTAAAAACAATCCTAGCTACCATTGGTGGCTTTTTTGTAAGATGTCGCTTTTTTGATAACTTACACTTACTTATTTTGTTTATTCACAATTATGTGTTGTATGAATTAACAATGTTTATGTCCACTTGATGTTATGTTTTTCTCTTTCCCTTAATTATGTTTAATAGTTTCAGGAGATGTAAAACTACTGCAGAAATTATGAAGGAAAACTCTGGAATCGGGATTCCGAGGTACTTGGCTGCATCACATGAATCATACAGTCTGGTAATAATAGTCAATGCAAGATAATAGTCGAGCAAATATCGGAGGTCTCACTTTCTGTAGTTGGAACATCAGAGGTGCGAACGAGCCAATTAAGAGGGGTAAAATTCTGGCACAATTAAAATAATTAAATATGGATATTGCTTTCCTACAAGAGACACATTTGAAACAACAAACTCAGATCAGATTAAGGGCAAACTGGATAGGTCAAACCTATTACTCCTCATTCACCTCTAAAGCAAGAGGCACGGCCATTATAATTCGGAAGGGTATACCTTTTAAATTAAAGAAATCCATATCTGATAAAGAGGGAAGATACGTTATAGTCACGGGAGAAATTTACAATACACCATTAACTATGATAAATATTTACGCGCCTAATTTTGATAACCCACAATTTTTAAAGAAAATAATAGATTTAATCGCAGAGCATAATTATCAAAATATAATAATGGGGGGAGATTTTAACGGTGTTATAGACCCATACTTAGATAAATCAATAAAGGTAGGGAAGCGTCTTGTTAAAACTAAGACCTGTGAATTTTTAAATACTTATATAAAAAATAACAACATAGCTGATGTTTGGAGAATAGCAAATCCAAGTGGTAGGGAATATTCATTTTACTCATCAGTTCATAAAACTTATTCACGAATTGACTATTTCTTATTGGACACAAAATAAATCCCGTATACGAATAAACCATCATATCATAATAGTATTATTTCTGATCATTCACCATTGACTTTTATACTTAAAATTGAGGGAATGCTGGGTATAAAACCTTTTTGGAGATTCAACGCACACATATCAAATAACCCGCAGGGCTATGAGTATATAAAAGAACAAACAAAATTTTTTTTTCGAAATAAATGATAAGCCGGGTATTTCTGCACCGCTATTATGGGAAACCTTCAAGGCATATATTCGCGGCGTCATAATCTCTTACCAAAGTTTTCAAAATAAGGAAAATAAAAGAGAACTTCAGCGGATAGAACAGGAAATAAAATTACTAGAACTGGACAATGCAACTGACCCAACCATAGATAAACATAATAAGATAACTTTATTGAAATATAAAATCAATAGAATACTATCGGCAAGAGTAATAAGATTATTCCAAATTACAAAACAAGCACACTTCGAATTTGGGGATAAGCCACATAAATTACTTGCGAGGCAACTGAAGCAACAAGAAAAGGAAAAAACTATCACTAAAATTAAATCGGATAAGGGTGAGTTTCTAACACTGCCAAAGGATATTAATAAGAGGCTTGCCAAATTTTATCATAATTTATATACATCTAAAATAAATACAGATGTTAGTAAAATTACAAATTTTTTAGATAATTGCAATCTCCCAAAATTGGATAGTTTAGAACAAGAGCAATTAGGAGCACGGATTACTAGTGAAGAAATAAAACAAATAATAAACTCACTGAAAAATGGGAAGACCCCAGGACCAGATGGTTTTAGTAATGAATTTTATAAAAGATTTCAGGAGTCAATTGTACCAAGATTATTCAATTTATACATGCAGGCTTATACCGAAAATAAACTACTAGAAACCCTAGCAGAAGCAACAATAACACATATACCAAAAAAAGATAAAGATTTAGATGAACCGGGTTCTTATAGAGTTATTTCACTTCTAAATACGAAAATTTTAGCAAAGATTCTAGCTAGAAGACTAAATAATTATATTAACAATTTAATAAATACGGATCAAACGGGATTTATACCCAAAAGACAATCATTTAATAATTTGAGAAGGCTTTTCAATATAATGTACTCTCACAATGAGGACAATTAAGATATTTCAGTTGTTACGCTGGATGCAGAGAAGGCATTTGATCAGGTAGAATGGCAGTATTTATACAAGGTACTCCAAAAATTTAATACGGGAGAGAATTTTATTAGATGGGTTAAACTACTTTACGATAGACCTACGGCAAGAATATTAACTAACAATATGCTATCTCCAAAACTTTACTTATCAAGGGGTAATAGGCAAGGTTGTGCCTTATCACCATTGCTATTTGCCCTTATGATAGAACCGCTGGCCGAAAAGATTAGGAATCACCCGAATATTCACGGATATAACACTAAGGACTCAAAGAATAAAATTTCATTATACGCTGATGATATCCTTTTATATATTACTAATACACAAACGAGTATACGCACATTATTAACATTAATTGAGGAATTCGGCTCTTTTTCAGGATATAGAATAAATTGGAATAAACGCGAAATTATGTCTTTAAAACCACAGGATTCGAGACACTTACTAAAATTCCGCTTCAAAATTGCAACAGACGGGCTAATAATGGGAAAAAAGCTTATACTCAAATTTTGGAAAAATGCTCCAATACCAACAATAAAAATGTGGATTTCAAACATGTTCGAAACACTACACTTGGAAGAGATGAGACTCCTCCTAGCAGGCAAAGCAGACCACTTCCAAAAGACGTGGTCTGCATTTACGGAACTATTACAAGCATAAGGTGCAATAGTAATTTAAAATATATCCTTTTTTGCGGAGTTTCTCCTTTTTTTAATTTTCTTTCTAGGGTCTTATTTCCTTTCTTTACTTCCTTCTCTAATTTCTTCCCCAAGGGGCTTTCTTCTCCCAACACTTTCCTGCACCTTCACGATTCTTGCTCACTTTCCTTACTTCTTTTATTTCTACCTTTTTTAAAGCTCGAAAAACGAAGTGGTACAACAAAATGTAATAAGATTTATGTGATGTGTATTACTGTAATTTACTGTACTTCCAATAAAAAAAAAAAAAATAAAAAAAAATTGCAACAGAAAAATTCAAGTATCTGGGTATTCAAATTACGAGAAGACACAAATCATTATTTAGTGCCAATTTTATGCCACTATTAAATAAACTGAATGATATGATTAAATTTTGGAAAACGCTCCCGCTCTCATTGATAGGTAGAATTAACGCTATAAAAATGACTTTCTTACCACAATTAATATATTTGTTTCAAGCGATCCCAATATATATTCCAAAATACTTTTTCAAAAAACTAGATTCTACTATCACTAATTTTATATGGGATTACAGAGCACACAGAATTCAACGAAAGCATTTGTATAAACCTAAAGAAGTTGGGGGTTTATCATTACCTAACTTTATGTATTACTACTGGGCAGTGCATATTAAGAACATAATGTACTGGCTGGATAGTTCCACTCAGCAGTTGGAGTGGATAAGAATGGAGAAAGAGGAGTGCTATCCGCACGATATAGGAACGATCTTGCTCTCACCGATAAAATTGAATAGTATAATATATAAGAAGAACCCAATTATTCACAATACAATAAGAATTTGGAAACAAATAAAAGTATCCTTGAAATTAAATAATCTATCAGTACTAACCCCACTATTGAACAACCCCGCATTCAAACCATCTCTCATCGACAAAACATATCACCAATGGGATAGACTGGGGATTAGGAAAGTAGGGGATATGTATGAATTGGGCAAACTGTTATCATTTCAACATTTAAAATTAAAATTTAAACTGAAGGATAATCAATATTTTAAATATATACAGATATGTGACTTTATGAAGAAATATACACATAGATTTCAAACTATATTTTTAGACCCTTTAGAAGAAGCAATTAATATTAAGGCCGATTCACAAAAACTAATATCATACTTTTATAATAATATATTAAATAGAGAATTACCCTCAACAGAAGCACTAAGAGAAGATTGGGAATATGAGCTAATGATAAAGATCTCGAAGGATAGATGGGAAAAGTATCTGATGAACACACATAATTGTTCTATTAATGCAAGACATAATTTAATTCAATTCAAATTATTACATAGACTATATTATTCAAAAACGAGGTTGAATAAATTTTATCCAAACGTCTCTCCCAGATGCGATAAATGTTTGTTTCAAAACGCGAATATAACACATTCATTTGTAGGATGTACAAAGTTGAATACATTTTGGAGCGATATATTTGATATATTTACAAAGCTTTTCAAGTCCACAATAGAACCTAAAACGGAATGGATTATATTTGGAATAATAGTAGAAGATATCAATTTAAATAAAGACCAAATGTTTTTTTAAATTATGGGATAATAATTGGAAAGAGATTGATACTTAAATTTTGGAAAAATACAACCATACCAACTGTTAAAATGTGGATTAGGAATATGATGGACATAGCACGCCTTGAAGAAATGAGACTCCGACTAATAGATAAATATGACCAATTCTTAAGGAGTTGGTCTCCTTTCATCGACTTTTTGGAATCATGTGATGCAGCGGTACCATAAAGATTGCTGATTTCAGTTCATGCCGTGGATAGATCTACATCTCCGAATACAGATTTGAAAATTTCTCATTTAAGGGGCCTTCTCTCCTATTTCTACTTTCCACTTTTTCTTTTTTTTATATACACACTTCACGTTTTTCTATTCTCTACCATCTATGTTTCCTCTTTTTCCCCTTTCTATTGTTTTCTTTTTCTTGTCTTGCTTACTTCCTTCTCAAAACATAAAATTAGAGGTTGTACATAGAATGGATTACGGTATGACATAGTTGGCACCTAAAATTAGGTTCCACTGTACTGTTTTGTACTGTATTAACTTCTAATAAAATAAACAAAAAAAAAAACACAAAAAAATATATATATATCTTGGCCATACAAGACACAGGGAGGGATGTTATTCTGGCTGGAGCCCTGTGAACAGTGGATCAGTGATGGGGCCTCTGTTGTTTGTGATTGAAATACATGACTTGGATGAAAATGGTGTGCTGCTTAATAAACTTGCAGATAACAAAAGTTGGCAACACTTTTAGAGAGCTATATACTTACACTCCAAGATACTTCTATACATAAATAACCTCACAGTGTGGAGTATCTTGCGCTTGTCTGGATTGAATTACAACTGCCATTCACTGTCCATATTTGCAACTGATTTATATCTTGCTGATTCCTTTGAAAATCTTTTTCACTATTCACATATGTACAATTTTTGTTTCCTTCAAGTATACTAATCAGCTCCAATTACTAATAAACACAAGTGCATTGGGTGGTAAAGAAGATATATGTCATACTTTACTTCATCGGTTGGGGAGTTGAATATAAAAGTTCCCACTGGCATTTTAAAAATGCATAAAACTATGTTCAGGCCACACTTGGAGTACTGTGTGCAGTTAGGATTACTGCATGTGTAGGAAAGAACTGCAGATGCTAGTTTAAATTGAACGTAGACACAAAATGCTTGAGTAACTCAACGGGACAGGCAGCATCTCTGGAGAGTAGGAATGGGCGATGTTTTGGGTCGAGAGCCTTCTTCAGATTACTTCCGATTACTGCATAACAGGAAGGACATGGAAGTTTTGGAAAGTGTGCAGCAGAGCTTCATCAGGATGTGCCTAGATTAGAGAATATAAACTATAAGGGCTGGACAGATTTGGATTGTTTTTACTGGAGTGTAGGAAGCTTGATAGATGATCTGGTAGAAGTGTATAAGATATGCTAAAAGAGAATTCATTGAATAAATTCTGGAAGTCGACATGAAAAAAAAATCAACAGACAGTATCCTATTTACCACATGAACAAATGCTTAAAAAAAAATCACAATTTTGTGTTATTAATTTATGATCTATCCTTTGCAAATTTACTCTGGTCCTTTCTGATCAGCAGAAATTAGTTGTGTTCAGCTGTTATATTTTATTATAGACTACAATTCCCTGCCAATAAATACCTAATTTAGAATTGTTTGTTTCTCACTCTCATCTTAATTAATATTCAGTGTATGGAACTGCATTGGTCCATAAAAATGAAACTATCTTAAAAGCACTGATCCTCCAAACATTTACATCCCATATGGGGGGGAGTTCCATATTGTGTATGGAAAATGCACTTCACCTTTCCTGCTAAGTGACTCTGTTCCCTTTTAAGTGAATGTGCTCTCTACTTCTTCCAATGCAATTATGCTGTCAAATCATTTTAGCAATTTGGAACCCCCTCCATTTGATCATCCCTAGATCTTTTACGGTCTGAGAAATACAATGCATCCTGTAATTTTTTTGCCCCTAGTTTCAATATTATTCTGATGAATCTGCCCTCTCACCCTCCAAAACTGATATGATGACTCTGATGTGTGTTGATGGAGTGCCAAATTGCTCTGTTCCTACACAGTTTGCAGCCTGCGACAACAAAGAAAATATTCCTAATCTTTTCCTTGGGACCACATCGGACCACATCACACCCATCCTCACTCAGCTCCACTGGCTCCCTGTGCACCACCGGATTAACTACAAGATTTTACTGCTGACCTTCAAAGCCCTACACCACCTTGCTCCCCAATACCTCTCTGACCTGCTGCTACCATACACTCCTTCCTGGTCACTTCGTTCCTCCTCAGCTGCAATTTTAACTGTCCCCACATTTAGACTCAGCACCATGGGTGCCAGAGCCTTCAGCTGCTCTGCCCCACGTCTCTGGAACACTCTCCCACCTCCCATCCGTCACCTGGACACTATCGATCAATTCAAATCACAACTCAAAACACACCTGTTTAGATTAGCATACCCGACATAACTTCCACCATGTTCACCCTGATTTTAATGACTTAAAATGTTTTGTGTATTTTTTTTTGTATTTTTTTGTTTTTGTTTTTAATCAACTTGATCTTAATATTGATAAATGTATTGTGATTGTATGTCCTGTAAGGTGTCCTTGGGTGTCCAGAAAGGTGCCAGCAAATAAAATGCATTATTATTATTATTTATTGTGTTTCATGATTGATTCACCTGAACGTATTATTTTACACGTTCGCTGTTCAGTTTGTGTTTGTCACAAAATATCATTGTTGAATACTACGTTAGCCTGCAACTCATAATCAGTCAAATTAAAACCTTAGGTCACTTCTCAAGTATAAATTTCCTTGGAAACATTGCATGGACTACAACTTTTGAATATTGCCCGGTTAGACATGAAAAGCATTAAAAAAAAATTCTGGTTCCAGCAAGTAATTGCACGATATATTTTGAAACTGTATTAAAGTATTCTGTCATATAGGTTGAATTGATCAGAAAATACATGCTAAAAATAATTTAAATTTGTATCACATCAAAGAAATTTTGTTAAATAAATGCTATCAGATTCTATATTTATTGTGTTGTCAAAATTATGCTGTGTTGACAACCTATTATAACTGCTGGAAATAATGTTGTCACAGTAAGTAGCAGAAAGAGAGCCTACTATAAAACAGAATTTGGTTTAAAGTGAGAAACTAGGATTATTGGGAGATGTTTGACAGTCCACCAACACAGACATTATCTTGAATGCTGATTATTCCTGATTTTATTTCATATTCCAGTAGCTGCAGTATTTTAGTTTTGCTTTATAGCACAATGAGAGTCTACCTGTGACATCTGAAATCGGTTAGCATTTTCAGTTCTAAACTCCATTCACTGCATTTATGAAATAGCCATGGCAACATTTTATAAAGTACTCAAAGGAGTTTAGTAATATGAATTGGCCATTTGGGCCAAGTTATAAGTCTTGGTCATTAGGGCCATTACACTGCCAAATTAGCACCCGCTGCCTTTGCTTTTCTCCCTTCTCCCCTTCACCCAATAGAGGTGGTTATATTTTCTGTGCCAGCTGCATGGCTAGTCTCTTCAAACATTCAATCATTGCTCATGAAACCATTCCATTCATATACTGAAAACTCCGTCACTATATTTAATTTTTCTGGAACAATGTTTACATCTGCAATGGATCTTGTATCTTTCTATGTAGCTAATTTAAATTGTTTAAAAAAAATGCTATTGCTTCATTGTAAGTAGCTGACTAAAATTGTTCATGTACCGCTCATAATTATGTTGTTTTAGCAAGGAACTGCAGATGCCGGTTTACAAAAGAAAGGCACAAAATGCTGGATGCAAAATAATTATATATTAAATTATAATGTTGTGAGCTGTGAGATGTTTTTCAATATTTGCAGCTAAAATATCTTCTTATGACATATAACTTTTATTATATGTAATTAAATAAATAAATTTCTAATTAGGTCTTAAAAGCACAAAATTATTTTTGGTTCTTAATGACATTTTTAATGTTTGTAATGGAATTGACAAATTAATTAAATGATAACTAAATAGAATTTACTCTCCACTAATATTTACACATTGGTTAATATGTATTCTGTTTCCATTAACTCATTGACATGTTTATCTCCCTTGGTGAGAGATTTGATGATATTTGTAAATACAGTTCATGCAGTCTGAAAATTGTCTCAATTTGATTATTTCTTTATGGAGAATATTGTTTTACCGTCCTTCAAAAGCTTCTTTAAAAAATACAGTAACCTAGAAAGTCAATAATATAATGCTGCTCTGTTCAGCATTCAGTAGTTGAACATATAATTAGCATGAAGTGATTTCAGAAATTTGACTGGTTTGCGTTAGCTTTGCATGCCTGATTTGATTTCCATGGTAGATGCACATTGGAAGAAATTATTCCCCGTGTACAGCTCCTGATGGAGCATCATGGGGAACCTATGTCAGCAACCATTTTTAGCATGCTCAGGCAAATCATATTTTACCAGCATAACAACACATTTGGACCTCAGCAAGGTAAGCCCTTTACTTCCCTTTGATACTTCTGCCGCTGCCCTGCCAAATGGCATTCACACATCACAACCACTGATCTCATTCCCATTCCCATTCTCATTAGGCACTGGCCATATCATTGCAATCTCCAATGCTCCCAAAACTCTTCCGATAGCTTGACACTCCAAGACACAGTCTTCAAACTACTGATTGCTTTAGTCCTCTAGCGGTGGTCCTGCTATTTATATATGACCTCACCCAAGGCATGCAGTTGATTATCATCACCTCCTGGGAGCACTTGCTCAGCCCCGTAACTAGTTGAAGATCTCCCAGTACATGGCATCCTATATCTCTAGTCCCCAGCTTCTGGCCTTTCTTAGTTTTCCAACTGCCAATAATCTCTCCCTCGTGAAGTCCTAGACATGGTGCAGGTCCAAGGTCCTCTGAGTTCCCCAAGCCATATGAAAACTGATCAGCTTGCATTAAACTTTAATTAAGCTTCTGACTTTATTGTGGAGGTTGAGTAAAAATATTTAAATGCCTTATTCAACATTTATGATACACACTCAATTAAATGAAAGATCAGCAGTTTATTACTGTAGAAAAGAATCGCCTACATTTATAGCAAGATATCACCTGAACTTAGCAGTGAGTGTTATGCCGACATGGAGACTATACATAAATACCGGAAGCAACAGAGGTCTGTTCTTTTGCAGTGATAGCAGTGTTTGGCATCATCTCTCCCACACTACCCATCTGTGTTAATGATTTCAATTTCCAATGTCATCACTACAACATTTGTAGCTGAGAGAGTTTAAAAATGCTGAATTTTGGATTTAAAGGCAACTGTTAATAATAACAGATAACAAAATGTTCAATAATGGAAATTACTTCATTTTCTGCAGAGGTTTCCCTGCTAGTCACACATATGAATACAGATTTACCATTTTAGCCTTTATACCTGTCTAAACTAATATAAATTTATATTGTATAAAATTCAAATGTGGATGCAGGAGCAAGGTAAATGTGTAAATGTGTAGGTGTCAGGATATGCTGGGGTTGACTTGATTGGTTTAGTTTAGTTTAGTTTAGAGATAGAGCATGGAAAAAGGCTGTTTGGCCTACCGAGCTCGCTGGCAGACAATCACCTCGTACACTGTATTCTATCCCTGAATCTAGGTATATTTTACAGAATCAAATTAACTTACAAACCTGTACGTCCTTGGAATGTGGGAGTAAACAGGAGCACCCGGAGAAAACCCACCTGGTCACAGAGAGAATGTACAAACTCCCTATGGAAACACCCATAATCAGGATCGAACCTGGGTCTCTGGTGCCGCAAGGCAGCAACTCAACCATTGGACCACCCTGTGCAGCCCTGGTTCTGGATATGGGGAGCGAGCAGGCTGGCTCTGCTTCCACTACAGTTCAGAAGTATGAGAGTAGATTTTGTTGGAATTTATATAGTTCTTTACATGGCTTTGCAGGCCAGATGCAGGGAGATGTTTTCTCTTGCTGAGGATCCAGAACCAGGGAGTCATGCCTCAGTAGCAAAAGAGAAGAGCAGCGGAGGAAGTCAGCAGGTCAGGCAGCATCTGTGGAGAGAAATTGGACATCCAATCCTTATTCACTTTTCCCCATCAGATAGGCCTTGGACTCCCCCTCCCCCCCAATCACTTATTCTGCATATTTCTAGAATATAGATCCAACCAGTTCTCCTCTACTGAAACTACCCTCCATCTGGTGGACTATGGGGGGAGGGTAGGCCCTCATAGAAGTCTATGAAATTACGAGAGGAGTAGATTTCTAGGATAGAAATGTCATTGTAATTGTAATTAATTTATTAGCCAAGTATGTAAAAACATACAAGGAATTTGATTTGCCATACAGTCATACCAAAAAAGCAACAAGCCACACAACTACATAAAAATCAACATAAACATCCACCACAGCGTACTGTGATGGAAGGCAATAACATATTATCTTCTTCCGTCCTTTTCATCCGCGGTCGGGGCAGTCGAACCTTCCGCAGTTGGGGTGATAAAAACACATGCAGCCGGCGATTGAAGCTCCCGTGAACGGGGCTCCTGTGGCTTGGAGCTCACAAAGTCGATCCCTAACCAAGGGGCTGCCAGTTCCACGATGAAAGGCCGCAGTGCAGATGGAGATACGATACGGAAAAGTCGCATCTGCATCGAGGAAAGAGATAAATATAGTGGAGGACAGGGGCTTCAGGTGAGATGGGGAAAGTTTAAAGTAGATTTATAAGGCAAGTTTTTTTTTACACAGAGAGTGGCTGGTGGCTGGATTATGCTGCCAGGGGAAATGGTAGAGATGTTATTTAGGCAGACATGTGAAGAGGCAGGAAACAGACAGATATGTAATGGTTGGCACATACATTGTGAATGGAGTATTGTTCCTCTGTGGTCCTGTTCTACATTGTATGTTCTATGATATGGTGATGTGGAAGGAAAATAGTGATGAGGTTATAGATCAGACATCAAGGCATGTTGGAGTATCTAGCACTCAATATTGAACGCTATTTTCAGATCAAACAACCTAACCGGTTTGAATTAAAAATTGCCAATTCTGATACAAGGTCAGCCACCTCTTCTTGTTCTCTACATTTGCCACCTGACCTGCAGTGTATTTCTCACATCATCTGTTTTTTGTGATTTTGTTCTACATTTCACAATTCCAGCACTTCACTTTTTCTCCACTCCATTATTTAATTCCTCTTCCTTGATTTATCTTGCCTTCAAACAGATAAGACATGAGACAGAAACATTAAATAGACACTCTTAGACCAAACTATCAACACTTGTACCACCTGGATTTCCACCATATCGCAAACCTGTTTTTTTTTCTCTCTCTCTGCATATCTCCCTTCTCTGCAGCTTGTGTTATTCCCCTCACTTTTTCAGTTCTGATGAAGGTCATTCACCAAGATATTAATTGTGTCTCTCTCCTTTAATGCTGCCTGCCCTATTCAGAACCTCCAGCATTTTTATATTTATTTCTGATTTTCATCCTACTGTTTGTTTGACCAACAAAATCACAAACATATTAACACATATGAGAAGCATGTCAATATGGTAGAGTGATCACATTCCCCGAAACACTAGTTTGTTCAATGTCAATTTAATCCAAAATCTGATTTAAAACATTTACTGTAGCTAAATGGAACAATTCTGCTCTACCAAAAAACTGCAACTATCATAAACATAATATTCTCAAACAACTTTGTAGACATTTTTTAATTTTAAGAATGAGAATTCTGTCACAGTTAGTTTCATTTCACATTTGTTGCATAACAGGTTTTATTTTAACTGTTTGCTTATGCACTTTCTCACAACAATTCTTGTTTAATCCAAGTATTACAACTGCATTCTGCTCTGCATCTAGATAATGAGCCAACAATGACCTCAACACCAGCACTTAAAGACAAATCAAATTATAATTTGGACAAATCACAAATAATCATCTTCATAACAAATTGATTACTAAATTCAAGAATGGCATCTTGTGCCCTAAAGCAGGTGGTGGATTTTTAATTACCCACTGTGCTAAAAGCTGGTTGGAGCAGACACATTGCCACTCTGCTTGATTTCCTATTTCCAAAAGAAAATCAGGTAAGGTGCATAATTGGCACTGGACCTGATACTTCCAGTTTTTTGATAGAAGTGAAAGTTGGCTGTTTTCCTTTCCAATGTCAGTCCAATTGGGATTTGCTGGTCAAGTGTTTGAGAGGACAAAAATTATGATTTTGTTTAAATAAAGTATTGAATAAATGTCCATCATTACTATTGAATGATGAAATTGAATAATAAAAAAGGAATTTAGAGATTAGAAGGACTTTTCTTTAGCTGTGGCACTCTCCGGACATGAACTCAGTGCTTTGCTGGCTCCTTAAATGATGCCATAGGAAACGAGAACAAATTGATAAATACAGGCATGAATTAGTGGAGTAATCAGCCAAATGGGTTTTATTGAATCTTCACCTAAGCACAAAAGTAGAGCTGATTACATATGGGTAAACACATATCTTTGTTCCAAACTTTAACCTTCATTCTCAATATTTAACCATATTGTCAAAAACAAATTTAATTTGTATTCCATAAGTTCCATCATGCTATCTAGTATAAGTAGATGCAAGATGCACCAGATATGGTAACATGGTAACAAATCTTAAACAAAATACAAACTGCTGGAGAAACTCAACACATTGTAGAGGGAACGGGCAAGTGGTGTTTTGGGTCATAAGATCATAAGGGTCACGATCCTTCTTCAGACAAATCTGCAGTTCGGTGTGCCTCCTTGTCAGAAATCTTACTATTTGTTCCCTGTCGCACTGGTCCTTTTAAAGACCATTGTGCAGCCACATATCAACTATGCAAAACAGAAACAACCATTGTCTTTAAGATGTAATTAGTGAAAAAACATTTCATTTAGGTAATGAAGTGAAGTATCAGTTAAAGAGGAATCTATTATAATGCTGATCAAGAGCAGCATCATCAAACTATCACAGATTGAAGAAGGGTTTCGGCCCGAAACGTCGCCTATTTCCTTCGCTCCATAGATGCTGCTGCACCCGCTGAGTTTCCCCAGCAATTTTGTGTACCTTCGATATTCCAGCATCTGCAGTTCCCTTTTGAACACAGATTGAGATGTACCTGGAGCATGAATGAGCACTAATCACATCAGTTCCTAATGCTTTAATGCTGCCTCAATGAGCTCAGCACAGAGAGAGCCAAAATGTCACATGGTGCACATCAGGACTGGCAATAGTTCAAGAGCACAGATTTATGAGCTGAGCCAACAGCTTCCATTACCTTGCTTTGTTCCTCTAGGTTCTCTGTTTTGCTTTTGCTGGTTGATTTTGTGTGGTTTTTTTGGTGGCAGATTAGTTTATGTTGCTGAATCAAATCTGTGTTGCATGCACAGGAAGTAATTGCAAATGCAGCATGAAAAATAAATATGCATACAGTTGAATAAGACCAAATCTTGTTGTTGTCCACATAAGAGGGATCCTGTGCCCAGCAAGTTTTGAGCAACACCAAAATTATGTTTATCAGCAAAATCTAAATGGAATCTTCAAATGCATGTTAGCCATGCGCATATTCATAAATATACATTTTACAAAGTGATTCTTTAATAACATAATCCTAATGAATGAATCGAGAAGATAATTATTTGTCTCTGTTTCAAGAATGAACAGCCATGTTTTACTCTTTACTCCTGATATGTAGTACTATACTTGGGAATTTTCTCTAGTCACTTGGGTTTAAATGATTCCTTCCTTTTTACAATTTAAGCATGATTTCCTCTCAATTATGCTATATTGTTTTAGCTTTGTTGTTCACCAACCCATTTGCTATATTGACTACTTCTGTACACCAAATCCATTAATACCTATAAATCTCTATCAGCCTTGGTGATTTCAATGCCGTTCATGGAGTAGGCGCCATCCATTGCTTTCTACTACTTGAATGCCTTTATTTGTGGTATATTTCATCTAACATTGGTCTGCAACCTTTACATAATTCATCTTAACTTTTATGCTGGGGTACCATATATTTTAAAGACACTCTTGCACCAAACTTTGGAATTGTACATAAATCAAGCTGGTTGATGCAAAATTTCCAGTCTCTAAATTTTTGGTAGCTTTAGCTCTGCCGATTCAAATTTAAAATAATAAAAAGGTGAAAGAGGTATAGGATAATAATCAGATATGACAATCGAGTTCTCAAATCACTCATCATTTGGTTCTGTTACAATTCATTATGGTTTTATTTCTCAAAACTGCCCTCATACTATTATGGTACTGTTTTTCTTGATGTGTAGGAAGGTGCTGGTTTAAACTGAAGATAGACACAAAATGTTGGAGTAAGTCAGCGGGACAGGCAGCATCTCTGGATAGAAGGAATGGGTGACGTTTCATGTTGAGACCCTTATTCAGCCTGTCCCGCTGTGTTACTCCAACATTTTGTGTTTTTCTTGATACTCTTAATGTCTTTAGTCCTTTCAGCTCTTCAATATTATTTCTAATATTTTCCAGGATATTCTTATTAAGAACAGCATCGCATTGTCCTTCAACATATTTCCTGATGGCATTTCCAATGACTTGTTAACATTATTGCATAAAATCATTACGTATTGAGCCAGATATTTCAGAATTTTGCCAACAGTCTTACAATGAGATGTCAGAGCAAATGTCAGAATATTCAGAATTTTTACATATTGTGTCCAAATGCAAAAGACCCAGATTACTAGCAGATTTGTACAGTTTCAATAGGGGGAATAGTAATGTGCCTTTTGGGGCCCCCATGACCCCCAATAATATTGCAATCTCAGTCACCAAGGCTGATGTCACACCATCCTTCAGGAAAAGTTCATCTTCGGAAGGCATCTGGTCCTGATGGTATACCTAGTCACTTTCTCAAAATGCGCACTGACCAGCTGTTTGAAGATTTTGTGGACATCTTCAACCTCTTATTACTGAGGTCTAAGGTGCCCATCTGCTTTAAAATTGCATCAATAATACCGGTGCCCAAGAAGAGTAAGGTGACATACCTCACCGATTACCAACTGGTGGAACTATCATCTGTGGTGATGAAGTGCTTGGAAAGGCTTATTATGGAACACGTCAAGCATTACCTCAGCTAAGGGGTCACTGGACCCACTATAATTTGCCTAAAATTGCAAGAGATTAACAGGGATGCAATCTCCCTGACTCTCCATTTTGCACTGGACCACTTAGACAATAAAATCACATACATCCGGCTGCTGTTCATAAACTGCAGCTCAGCGTTCAACACCTCACTCGCTCCAAATTTGTTACCAAGCTCAGGGAACTGGATCTCTGCACATCCCTCTGCAACTAGATCCTTGACTTCCTTACCTACAAAACACATTGGGTATGAATTGCCAATACTTCCTCCTCGATAACCATCAGCACAGGGGTACCTCAAGGCTGTGCACCCAGTTCCCTGGTGCAAGATTCATTTTGAAGAATGGAGGGATATCTCAGGCACCTCTTGGCCTTCCAGTGGATGAGCCTGTACTGCCCAGCTTCCTCTCATCAGCCAACCTCAGAACCCACAAAACTGGTGTGGCAGCTAACCTGAAAAATAAAAAAAACACTACATTCCATCCTTGTACTTAATGCCCTGACCAAGGCATTTATTTATACACTTTATTTATCACTCTATCTATTGTGTTGCTACTTTTAGGGAGCTATGGACTTGGACCCAATGTGGACTCACTATCTGCAACTCCACCAATTTTTTCATCATGTTCAAACTTACTAATTAACCCATCTCCATTTCCGCCCAAGTTATTCATATGTATCACACCACAGAGATCCCAGCACTGATCCTGGTGGATCACCATTGGCCACAGATCTCCAGTCAGAAGAACATACTTTTACCTGCCCCCATCATTATCTAAACCAGTTCTGAATCCAAATTAGCAAGTCATTGTGGATCCCATGCATCTCAATCTTCTGGACAAGCCCACCAGGAGGGACCTTGCACATGGTTCATGTACAAAACATGCACTGCCTTACCCTCATCAACCATCTTGTCATCTCCTTAAAAAACTCAATCAAGTTTGTAAGACATTCCCTGATTTACATTAACACATGCTCACTGTCCAATACTGTCCCATATTCACCCATTCTCTTCCAAATCTGAGTAAATCCTATCCCTCAGAATCCTTTTAATTAACTATCCTACCACTGATCTGAGGTTCACCAGCCTATAATTCAGTGGATTATTCCTATTTCTCTTCTTAAACATAGGAACAACACAGGCTACTGTCCAAATGTGTAGGAAGAAACTGCAGATGCTGGTTTACAAGATAGACACAAAAGGCTGTAGTAATGCAACAGAACAGGCAGCATCTCTGGATAGAAGGAATGGGTGATGTGTTGTGTCGAGACCCTTCTTTAGACTGAGAGCCAGTAGAGGGGGAGACACAGAGGTATTGAAGGGTAAGGTGTAAAAACAAAACATCAATGGAGAAGATTTAAGGACAATTTAGAATAGATAATTGTTAGCCGCCTAGCTCTGCAAAAGTACTGGTGCTTCCAGAAAATACAAGTTCAACGACTTCACATAAAATTGAACATAGAGGATCATTGGTTCACTTTTGCTCCCTAATATGCCTATTTTATTTAATTCCGCCCCCTGCTTCACCTCTAATGCTGTCTCTTTTCCTCTCTCTTATGGTCATACTCTCTATCTCTCTCTCACTCACATATAGATGCAGGAATAATTATTGATTTAAAAATAGAATCAAGTTGAAGTATACTGTTGTAAAATGGCCAATTCAGAAATTCAGCTGAATATTTGCGTTTAAACCCCAAACAATTCAAGGAATGTTGTGGTCTCTTTTCATGAGAATTTTCCAGTTACAAAGAAAAACAAAATTTCAATCTTTTGACATTTTTATTAGTCTAGTGAAATTTTTCATTCGTATCCTAAATATTTTTTGATTATTATAGTTAATTTTCTATCAGATGGCATATTATACTATAACATTTGCAGATAATGTTTGATTTGATTGGTATATACCACAAAAAGCTAGACTTATAACAGGGAATTTCCTCTATTGCCTAGTTATTTAAAAGAAAAGGTCTGTTTCTGTGTTTTGCATTATATATGATACAAGAGTTGAAAGAAAAATATGGCAAAAGGTGTTTGCTTTAAAAAGTGTTCGAAAATTACATTTTAGTTGGTAATCTATTCAGCTAACATGCAGTCAATAGATTATTAAGTGAAGTATCTGATAACGTTATACTTTTTCTTAACGTTATTAAGAATGGAAAATACTGGAGACACTCAGCAGGCCAGGCAGCATCCATGGAGCATTAACATTTCAGGCTAATGACCTTTCATCAGATTCCAGCATTTGCAGATTTTTTCTCTTGACTGCACTTCACCAAGAAGTTCAAGGTTAAGTTCCTGTTTTCATTAATTACTTAATTCTGCTGATGGTCGCCCACAAATATTGAATTGCTAGCTATGAAAATTGGGAAGCAGGAATCAACACAAATATTATATTGAAAGATTACTTGCAATCATTGGTGTTCTGTTGCTTTTGTCAAACAGAAGCATATGCAATGCCTTGAAAAAGGGAGTCTTAGCAGCTGAAGAGGGCAATGCTATAAAATATCTGCATGATACAATCCAAAATAAATAACCTTTATGAAGTTTCTGCTGCCTTTTCAACCCAAACAGGATGTTCATAACCAGAACATATTGTACTTTCCTGAGGGGGAGAGAGAGAGAGAGCGAGAGAGGGAGAGAGAGAAGCAGCTCTTTGCAAAATGCCCTGGTATAAAGAAAACAATTAAGGCCTCATATATTTTCTTCCAAAATTGGAGGCTATATTTACTCTCGAACCATGAACAATCTTGACAAATCTCCAGTCATAATATTAATCTTTTAGAAACCTCAAGCAGTTACTGTGATACTTTACCAGTATAAATGTCAACGGTTGTGTTAACTCAGTGATGGAATAAAATTCCTTTTATGAAAATGAATGAACAGCAAATGAGAAAAATGTAGGCCCCGAAACTGCAAATAACTTTGTAAAAGAATAATCAAAGGTATATCTGGTGGGGGGTGGCGGCTCCAAAAACATGTGGAAAAGGTGCCAAGTGTAGACAAAGTGAACATTGACTGAAAACCTGGAGGACTTGGCTAGAGGTCTAGATGTAGTGAGACGATATAAAGAAGAGCATAACATTAAGGCGTCAATATAACTGTGCAGTAGTGACACAGAACATAGAGGGACTTGAAGGAAAGTTCTATTTACATAAGTACAAAAATGTTCCATTGATATTGCCACAGCCCCAACGATCACACCAAATATGGCCAGGCTATTGAAATAAATCAGCCTCTGTAAAAAGTGCTTCTGTTCTGGGAGCTGAATAACTCATTGGTTATACTGGTAATTGAGCCGTAATGAAGTAAAAGACCTAGAAATAAGTAGACCTACTATGTTTGTAAAAACAGAAGGGAAATCTGCTCGGGTAAGTCTGTTGGATAGTTAACGAACATTAACAGGCTAACAAAAGTTAAACACATATATCCTACAAAGCAAGTAACAAGTTGCATTTAGTTTCCCCACCAGAGAGAAGGTCATATTGTGGGCAGTAAGCAGGGTATGAAGAAAGTATATGTGAAATCATGTTTTACCTGGACACTATTTGGCTGGGAGGGAATATATGAAGGAGCAAGTGTTACACCCCCTGTACTTGCATGTGATGTTGTTGTGGGAAAGGGGGGTAGGAAGGATTAGCAAATTTTACTGCAGGGCCAAACCATTCAGTACATTGATTTGGAAAGGGAGGATGACCCACTGAATACAAAGTTTTATAGGTTGCCAGATGAGGATAAAGGGAACCCTATTCTTGGAGGAAGAGGATAAGATGTGGGCAGGGGTGTGGAAAATAGAACAAACATTGGTCAGTGTGGACTCGGTGGGCCAATGGTCCTGTTTCCATGCTGTATCTCTAAACTGAACTAAAGGGCTGCAAACCATGGGTGGTGTGTCTTCTTGGCTGAAGATTAAAAAAATGATGAAATATTGTGCTTAGAGTTATATGATCTTGGAATGGAAGTAGGCCATTTGATCCCTTAAGATTATTTTCTGCCTTTCAGTGGAATCATGGCTGATTTGACATTTCTCAAGCGCAGAATCTTTCCATCACCACATAACCCTTGATTCCCTTGAAGGTCGTTATCGGTGGCGCCATGACCAGATGCTCAAGGTCGTTGCTGAGAGCATAGCTACTGCCATCGGTAACAGCAAACACCACCATGCCCCAAAGAAATCAATCACTTTTGTCAAAGCTGGGGAGACCACAACGAAAAACAAGGACGGGCCTCCTCTATACAGCCACTGACTGCCAGCTGCACTTCGATCTGGGCAAACAGCTGAAATTTCCACAGCACATCACAACAACATCACTCCAGCCAGACATAATCATCACCTCCGAAGTGACAACACAGCTGATCATTTTGGAGCTGACAGTGCCCTGAGAAGAGCGTATTGAAGAGGCTAATGAGAGGAAATGTGCAAAGTACCAGGAACTGGTGTAGATGTGCCAGGGCAGCGGCTGGAAGACATACTATGAGCCCATAGAGTTGGGCTGTAGAGGCTTTGCAGGACGCTCACTCTGCAAAGTCCTCAACCAGTTGGGTATTACGGGGCTGGCAAAGAAGAGGGCCATTCAATCCGCAAGCTTTGAGAAAGCCACTAGGTGGCTTTGGATTAAGAGGGCAGATCCATGGGCGGTTGCTGCTGGGGTGCAAGTCGGGGCTTGATCAACCCCGGCTGGGTCGCCTGGGTGTGGGTGTCTGATGTTGTGGGACCCGAAACACCCGATGACCCCAGGTCACATCAATGAGGATGCGTCCCAGTGCATCGAGATGATGTATCTTACACATTACTGTCTATGTGGAATGTACACATTCCCCCTGTGACCATTTGGATATTTATATTGATTATCTCCCTTCTACTCTTTCAGTCCAAACGTAAAATGTCTTCTACCCATTTTCCTCCAGCCTGACCCTCTGAGTTCCTCCAGCAGCTTGGCTTTTGCTATATGTTCCAGCATCTGCAATCTCTTATGTCTTCAAAAATGTGCATGTGTATTTTTTAACTGGCTGCTGTAAATTGCCCCTAATGTGTAGGAGTGATAGAATCTGGAGGGAGTTGACAGGAAGATGGAAAGAATACAAAGAGGTTAGTGTTGGATTGTTGTAAATGGGTGTTTTATGGCCAGTGCAGACTCAGTGGGCTAAAGGTCCTGTTACCCTACGCTGTGATTCTGTGACATTTTAATTTATGGAGAGGCTTAAATTGAAAGGGAGCAATAGAACAGTGGAGAGGCATACAGTGGGAACTCCAGATTTAGGATGAGGCAGCCAATAGTATGTTTTTTTTTCTGTACTTTATAAACTAGTTTAATGAAAGGCAATGCTAGTTTTTGCAACAAACTAAAAGCATTTCATGTAAAAAAGCTTTCCACAATGAAACTAGTTGAACAAGCTATTCATGAATAAGCTGGTTGTCTAGTTTGTATTTTATAACTCAAACAATAAATATCTATTGGAAAATCGATGTGTATTTGGTGAGAACAAAATCCATAGCAGGCACAAATCACTGGATAAATGGAGCTTCCTTCACCATCAATAAATATCTCATTCTACATAATGGATGCACACATACAACTTAGTTTTTATATGTTACATTGTTCATCATTTATCTTTACATTTTTAAGAAGCTACAATAAACATTGATAATAAATTTACATTTTTTCCCACAGAAACTTTTTTTCCCACTAACAGAAAATAAATAATGTTCGGCCCATCTTTTACACTCTAATTGTAAGGTTAATCAGAAATAAAGCAAAATCTATATTACTAAAAGTCTGATCTTGACCATTTCCTGTTGTTCTGTATATTGATTTTAGAAAAAACGCTGCCAATTACGACTGTGATTTTTGACCATCTTACACAGAATCCCCCTCTGCTGCGCAGGACAAGAGGATTTTTCCCATTGATGAAAAATAAAAGAGTTATTAGTGTTTAAAACATGTTGAGATACTCTCTCCTGTAGGCCACGCCCCTTCCGGAGGGACTATAAAACCCAAAACTCAGTCAGTCTCTGCAAGATGGTGGAGTGAGAGGGTCACATCTCTCAGTCTGAGCTGTGAATAACACTGAACACATGTCTACTAAACTGTGAGTGGGTTTACTGACCTGTCAGTGCCCTTAATAAAGCTGTGTTGCCTTTGTTTGGAAATGCTAAAGCTGTGTTGCCTTTGGTTTGGAAATGCTAAATCTGTGTTGCCTTTGGTTTGGAAATGCTAAAGCTGTGTTGCCTAATTAAAGTTGCCTTACCTAATTAAAGTTGCCTTGCCAAATAAAAGTTGAGATCAAGATCAAGATCAAGATCAAGAGAGTCAAGAGAGTTTTATTGTCATGTGTCCCTGATAGGACAATAACATTCTTGGTTTGCTTTAGCACACCAGAACATAGTAGGCACGAATACTGAACAGATCAGTGTGACCATATACCATTGCATAACTATATACACACATGAATAATTAAACAGATAAAGTGCAAATAAACAGATTATTGGCTATTAATGTTCAGAGTTTTGTCCGAGCCGAGTTTAATAGCCTGATGGCTGTGGGGAAGAAACTGTTCCTGAACCTGGTCGTTGCAGTCCTCAGGTTCCTGCACCTTCTACCTGAAGATAGTGGGGAGGTGTGTGTATGGCCCAGATGGTGGTGGGTCCTTGATGATGCTGCCAGCCTTTTTGAGATAGCGACTGTGATAGATCCCCTCGATGGATGGGAGGTCAGAGCTGATGGACTGGGCAGTGTTTACCACTTTTTGTAGTCTTTTCCGCTCCAGGGCTCTCAAGTTTCCGACCCAAGCCACGATGTAACCAGTCAGCATGCTCTCCACTGTGCACCTGTAGAAGTTAGAGAGAGTCCTCCTTGACATACCGACTCTCCGTAATCTTCTCAGGAAGTAGAGGCGGAACCAGGAAAGATCGTTAGAGATGTGCACGCCAAGGAATTTGAATCTCTTGACCCTTTCCACCATTGACCCATTGATATAAACAGGACTGTGGGTCCCCATCCTCCCCCTTCCAAAGTCTGCAATCAGTTCCTTGGTTTTGCTGGTGTTGAAGATCAGGTTATTGTGCTGGCACCATTTGGTCAGTCGGTCGATATCACTTCTGTACTCTGACTCGTACATCCTAGAATATTCAAACTATCTCTTACATGGAGATAGTTTAAAATTTCTAGGATGTATTTTGATTAGAGTGTAAAATATGGGTTTAATATCATTTATTTTCTGTTAATGGGAAAAAAAATTTCTGTGGGGAAGAAGGTAAATTTAATATCAATATATTTTTCCTCTTCTGCTGAAATGTTTAGGTATGTAACAATTGGTTAATTGAACTTAGCATTCTTCTGCCATTATTAAAAAAAACAAAGATTCAGCATACTCCAACAATTGAACTCCCAATTGCTCCAAAGTAAATATAGAAGTTAGTTAAGAATATCTAAAAGTGCGCCTAGCCTTGCGTGACACATGTTTGTGGGATTAATAGCAGATTTCTATAGTCTAGCTTTGCTGATTCGTTCAAAATGAAACAGCAGGTTATCTGAACCGAAGACGTGTAGAAAGTATGAATCAAAAGAAAGGGAAGTAGTTTGACAACATTAACAGAGGGACTACAAATAATTTAGGAGAAAAATCAATTTCACTAATGAAAGAAACAAGAAGATGAACCTGTCAAATCACAGCAAACAAATGTCAGTGTAGTTTTATCATTAATAAATGATATTTCTCATGTAGAAAATAGCTGAATAAGATGATTGATAGCACTATCTTTTGTGGATTTAATAAATGTATTCTTATTTATGCTTTAGCTTTCCAGTCTACCTTAAAAATCGTGCTTCTGCTGATTATTTTCCATATATGCAATTGATGAAAGTTAACCCTAGAAAGATAAACCTTGGGAGTACATGTTGGGCTATCTCTGACACCTATCTCCCTTTCTGTTCTGTTTGGCTCCATCACAGGACAGACTATTGACTGTTTACTACAAATCCACTGCTATAATTCCACAACTACCTTGACTGCACCTCCTCCCACCCTACGTCTTGCAAGAACATCATGCCTTACCCCAATTTCTCTGACTATGCTGCATCTGCTCCCAAGATGAAACTTTCCACTTTAGGACATTGAGAGATCTTCCTCCTTTAGTAAAATAACTGTTGGAAAGCCAAAGATGACAGATGTGAAAGTTCTCTATGCATCGGGCTGTTAGAATGTGGAATTTGCTGTCTTATGGATGGTGGATACAGACTCAACAGTAGCTCTGCAGAGAGAATTGGTTTAAAAAAATATTTTGGAGAAGAATAATAGCAGGGGGTTGTGGAGAAAGAGGGGCAAAAGGAATAGCTATTTGCTGTTCAGAAGAGTTGTTGCAGACTCAATGAGACAAATGCTACACATTTCTATGGTCCTTAAAGAGTATTCTAAATATTTAATCATTTTTATTGTTCATAATTTTCATAATTCTCAGTTTGCTTTAATTCATTTCTCTGAAGTTGAAGTAAAAAGCTGCCTCTGCACGTCCTGCGAGATTATATGAATGTTCTTGCCTTTTCTAAAAGATGTCAAAACACATTGGCCATTGAATTCCCAAAGCTTCATTTGAGAAAGGTTACATATGTACGATAGCAACTGACTTTTCTCTTTCTTGTGATCTGCTCAATGGTACATCAAAGAGAGTGTGATAACAACTGTGATTAATACCACCTGCAGCTTTGTTTTCCCACATCTTGAATATAAATCAAGCATTGCTTAATGTGAATGGACAAATTTTATTCAAAGAATACGTGGATAATATTTCCAAGAGGTTTGAATGTGTTTCCTCTTGAAGTGACGATGAGGTCTCAAATACGGTTACATTTCTTCTTTTCTGCCAACTGTGTTATTTATTTGGTGCTTATATGTGCATTATTTTGGTTTAAACTTTGGAAAATTCACTCAAGCATTTAAATGCCCTGGAACATTCATTTATTAACGGATGTTTGTGTTCATATAAAACTTGACTTTCCTGATCAAGGTTTGGAGATTCACAATATATGTTGTCATTGCTGTAATTCCTGGGCCACAATTATAGTCTGATGAAATTCAGTTTTACCAATCCACAAGACCTAGCAGAAAACACATGGTTTAAACAGTGTATTTGGAATCTCACTCGCATCCCTCGGAAATTGGGAAATTCTGGAACTCAGTGAAAGCAATTCTGATTATGTACAATTTGGAAGGGTTGATTGAAGACTCAAATTTGGGGTGGGGAATGGGTGATGGATTGTGCTATTTAGAAAGGGCTTCCCAATAAAATATACTGCGTGCTGAAAACCTGTGTTTTAAAATAAGAACAATCTTTTTTGCCTCTTACTCTGCCACAGACCTTCCTTCCCTTCTCTTTGCTCTCCCTTTTTTTTCCTGCAACGTAAAACTTCTTTATTTCTAATATCGCCCAATTTAGTTTTATTTAGTTTAGTGATACATCAATGGAACAGGCCCTTTGGCCCATCGAGTTCACACTGACCACCTCACACTAGTTCTATGTTATCCAACTTTCTCACCCACTTCCTACACATCTGGAGGTATTTTACAGAGGTTAATTAATTTATAAACCTACACATCTTTGGAATGTGGGAGGTGTCAGAGGTTATGGGGAGCAGACAGGATAATGGGGTTAGGAAGGAGAGATAGATCAGCCATGATTGACTGGTGGAGTAGACTTGAGGGGTAAATGGCCTAATTCTGTTCTCATCTCATGATGTTATGACTATGAAACCGGAGCACCTGGAGGAAACCCACCCAGTCATTGGAAGAAAATGAAATCTCCACTCAGACAGCACCCAAGGTTAGGATCGAACCTGGGGTCTCTGTTGCTGTAAGGCAGCAGCACTACCAGTTGTGCCATTGTGCTGCCATAAATGAATGGTGGTTGATGAAGATTTGGGGTTGGGGGAATTGGGAATGTGGAATTTAGAAAAATAGTTTCCAAAAGCCGCCGCCGCTGGAAATGTGTGTAAAAACAAGAACAAGAAACTTTTTTGCCTCCTACTCTGTCACAGATCTTCTCTTTCCTTTCCTTTCTCTGCAAACTTCACTGTTGCTAGTGTGGCTTTGGAAACCCATAGTACTACATAAAGGACTGGAGACATAGTGAGATGAATCTGTGTCACCTTTGCCTTATGCTGGATAAAGTACCCATGCGTTGCATGTAGGAATCAGGAAAAGTGTCCGTAGAAGTCTGCCAAACCACCATTGTATCTCAAGACCTGGGAAAGCAGTGAGGTTAGAGGTGCATTATTCAAGTTAAGTCAAGTCACTTTTATTTCTTTAGCACATTTAAAAAACAACTCTCGTTGACCAAAGTGCTTTACATTGGTGGAGGTACTAACGTTATACAACATTGGTTCATAGATTAAGAACATACATAAATACATACATATAGCCCTCCCTCAGAGGACGTCAAGGAAGGCTTGAGAGTAAAGATGAGTTTTTAGTCTCGATTTAAGAGAGTCGATGGAGGGGGCAGTTCTGATGGGAAGAGGGATGCTGTTCCACAGTCTAGGAGCTGCACCCGCAAAGGCGCGGTCGCCTCCGAGCTTATGACTAGACCGCGGGATGTTCAGTAACCCGAAGTTGGCCGATCTGAGGGACCTGGAGGTGGTGTGGTGGGTAAGCAGACTTTTGATGTAGGTGGAGGCAAGCCCATTAAGGACTTTGTAAACATAAAGAAGGATCTTGAAATTTATTCGGAATCGCACAGGGAGCCAGTGGAGGAGTGTTAGTGTTAGTGGAGAGTTAGTGTTAAGGAAAGATAGCTTATGTGCTCAGTGATGAAGTCGCTAATAGTTTGCGATTAAAGGCAGTTTGAGCCTACATTTTTTGACACATCCATTCTTGTCAAAGTATTTTAGATGGGAAAAGCCAGATTCCTTCAATATCTCCTTTAGTCCAACACAGCACCCAAAATACACTATATATTACACTCTGTTTCTATGACCCCCTTCAGGACTTCCCACTCGGTGCTTACTGATTTAGCGTTCTTTGGAATAATTTAATTCAGTTCACACTCTTAATAGAAAGTTGAGATCCCAAGATAGCATCCCAATATTGTCTGCCTTTCTCTTGGAGCAACACAGAAAATTAACCCTTAGGAAATTGGTATCTTTGGATGAGTAAATACTTAAATCAGTTAAAATACTGAATATTAGTATTTGTTTTCTATTCTCTAGGCGGAAGATCTTGTAAATGATGAATTAAATATGAGCTAATATTTGCACCTATTTGTGGGATTATGGGAATGAATTACAGTAGATCATTTTCCCACTTGAACTCTGTACCAATGTTGTAAGATGCATGACAAAGAAAAGAAAGGCACATCATCGTGTTTATCTAACGTTATGGGAGTTTTTTTCAGTGAATCCTCTATTTCCTTTATTCCTTTCATTGATTGACAGGCAACAGGGAATTGTGATTTTGTTTCTCATTTCTCATTTGAAAAAAAGGATTTTGTCTTCTCGTGCTTTTCGCCCACACTATCCTCAGATGCATTTTCCTCAGATATTTTGGTTTAGACTTAGGTTTATTATTGTCACGTATACTGAGGTAAAGTGAAAAGCTTTGTATTGCATGCTATCCAAACAGATCAGATTTACTGTTAATATTGGCTAAATTAAAGACACCATAAAATGGAGGAACCCTACACTTGTCAGAGTGCTGGGGCCCCAGCTATTTACAATATATATTAATGATTTGGATGAGGGAATTGAATGCAACATCCCCAAGTTTGTGGATGACACAAAGCTGGGGGGCAGTGTTAACTGTGAGGAGGATGCTAGGAGGCTGCAAGGTGACTTGGATAGGCTGGGTGAGTGGGCAAATGCATGGCAGATGCAGTATAATGTGGATAAATGTGAGGCTATCCACTTTGGTGGCAAAAACAGGAAAGTAGACTATTATCTGAATGGTGGCCGATTAGGAAAAGGGGAGATGCAACGAGACCTGGGTGTCATGGTACACCAGTCATTGAAAATAGGCAAGGTACACAAAATTGCTGGGGAAACTCAGCGGGTGCAGCAGCATCTATGGAGAAAGAAGGAAAAGGGGAGGAGGAGGAGGAGCCCGAGGGCGGGCGGATGGGAGGGTGGGAGGAGACAGCTAGAGGGTTAAGGAAGGGGAGGAGACAGCAAGGGCTAGCAAAATTGGGAGAATTCAATGTTAATGCCATACGGACGCAAGGTCCCCAGACGGAATATGAGGTGCTGTTCCTCCAATTTCCGCTGTTGCTCACTCTGGCAATGGAGGAGACCCAGGACAGAGAGGTCGGATTGGGAATGGGAGGGGGAGTTGAAGTGCTGAGCCACCGGGAGTTCAGGTAGGTTATTGCGGTAGGTCTAGCTGTCTCATCCCACCCTCCCATCCGCCCGCCCTCGGGCTCCTCCTCCTCCTCCCCTTTTCCTTCTTTCTCCCCCCCCCCCCACCCCCCATCAGTCTGAAGAAGGGCTTCGGCCCGAAATGTCGCCTATTTCCTTCGCTCCATAGATGCTGCTGCACCCGCTGAGTTTCCCCAGCAATTTTGTGTACCTTCGATATTCTAGCATCTGCAGTTCCCTTTTGAACACATTGAAAATAGGCATGCAGGTGCAGCAGGCAGTGAAGAAAGCGAATGGTACGTTAGCATTCATAGCAAAAGGATTTGAGTATAGGAGCAGGGAGGTTCTACTGCAGTTGTACAGGGTCTTGGTGAGATCGCACCTGGAGTATTGCGTACAGTTTTGGTCTCTTAATCTGAGGAAAGACTTTCTTGCCATAGAGGGAGTGCGGAGAAGGTTCACCAGACTGATTCCTGGGATGTCAGGACTTTCATATGACGAAAGACTGGATAGACTCGGCTTGTACTCGCTAGAATTTAGAAGATTGAGGTGGGATCTTATAGAAACTTACAAAATGCTTAAGGGGTTGGACAGGCTAGATGCAGGAAGATTGTTCCCGATGTTGGGGAAGTCCAGAACAAGGGGTCACAGTTTAAGGAAAAGGGGGAAGTCTTTTAAGGCTGAGATGAGATAAACATTTTTCACACAGAGAGTGGTGAATCTCTGGAATTCTCTGCCACAGAAGGTAGTTGAGGCCAGTTCATTGGCTATATTTAAGAGGGAGTTAGATGTGGCCCTTGTGGTTAAAGGGATCAGGGGATATGGAGAGAAGGCAAGTACAGGATACTGAGTTGGATGATCAGCCATGATCATATTGAATGGCGGTGCAGGCTCGAAGGGCCGAATGGCCTACTCCTGCACCTATTTTCTATGTTTCTATGAGAGATTTACTCTGTGCTTTCCAACTAAAAATAGAATGTGGTGATAGAGGTATATTAGTGACCCCCTGGGCCCCTGCACGACAATGTTATTCCAGGTGACCCCTCAATGGTGGTCTTTAGATCTGGACGAAGAACCCCCACTTCACATTACACTGACTTACAATAGGAGTGGAAAGGACAGCGTGCCGGAAATATACTTTAAATCATACGAAGGACAGGAATGGGAAATAGAAGTATTGGCACTAGTGGAAGGAAAAGAGGGAGCTGCTGAGTGTGCTAAAATACCAACACAGCTATGGAAAATAACTGATAAAGTTGCTCCTCACATCACCCGAAAGGTGAATTTCCCGGCTAGAGCTATAGACCTTGGAACGATGGTAAGAAAGGCAATTATCTTGGCAGACCCAAATAATTACCAAAAGCAGAATTTGTCTAATCATTATGTTGTTGAATTTTACCAGGCCCCAAGGAAAGTTGTTTCCCACCTATGTCATCATCTGGGGATTGAGTTATACGAGTATGTGGACCCTCAGGTATGGGCGGTGGCCACTGCTCAGGTAGGATGCGTGAACATCCATCCCATCCGTGTAGCTCTCCAGAAAGTGGTAACACTTCCGTCAATCCAAAAATATCCATTGAAACTGCAGGCTATCAGCAACATTGACAAATTAATTCGGGGTTTGCTAGAACAAGGAATATTGGTGAAGTACCAATCAATCTGTAACACCCTTATTCTTGCCGTTCCAAAACCGGGAAAGGAGGGTCAGTATAGACTCGTACAAGACTTAAGGGAAATCAATTCTGTTGTAGAACCACTTCATGCACTAGTGCCAAACCCTGCCCATATCCTAGCCCAAATATCGGCTGAAGCAAAAGTCTTTTCGATAGTAGACTTGGAACATGCTTTCTTTTCTCTTCCTGTTCATGAAGCCAGCCAATATTTGTTTGCCTTCATATATATCAATCAATCAATCAGTTTTATTCGTCACATTGCACATAAAGTGCAAGTGAAATGAATTTGTCAGCTGCGGTACAATGATAAAGAACACACAAACACAATAAACATTTAACACAAACATCCACCACAGCATTCATCACTGTAGTGGAAGGCACAGAAATTGGCCAGTCCTCTTCCATTTTCCCCCGTGGTCAGGACCTCAACCCTCCGCAGCCGTCGCTGCGGGCGTCCAGATGATAAAGGACAAGGTAAAAGTCAAGGTAAGTCCAGGATCGGCTCTTCCCCACCGGAGACCGCAGCTTCAGGCTGGTGGAGGCCGCAGGCCGGCGGTCGAAGATTTAAAGTTCCCGCCGCAGCCAGAAGCACCGCAGACCGCAGGGCCGACAGACGAAGCTCCCCTCCAGGTAAGTCGCCACCGCGCCCGCGGTAGAAGTCGGCTGCGGTCCGGCCGATGGAGCTTCTTCTTCCCCCCGGGTCCCCAACGTGAGATCCCGGGCTGTAGACGCCACGCCAGCTGGAGCTGTGCAAGCCGCGGCTTCAGGCTGCCAGCTGCCGCGGGCCAGCGAAACGGAGCGCTCCCCTCCGGCGAGCCCCAACGAGGGCTCGCCCGCTCCACGCCGAGAGTCCATGCTGCACCCGCCGCTGAAGTCCCAGTCGCGTCTCCGGGAAAGGCCGCGCCGATCCTTGCTGTTAGGCCACGGGGGAGGTGACCTGGAAAAAGTCGCCTCTCCATGGAGGAGGTGACCAAAGCGGTTTCCCCCTTACCCCCCCCACACAAGATATACAGAGAAACATTAAAAACATACATTAAACCATACTAAAAAAACAAAAAAGCAGGAAAAAAACGGACACGCTGCTGACAGGGCGCCGGCTTGCAGCGCCCTCACCGAAATAGGGGGCAACAATATACCAGAAGCAGGATGCCTCAAGGATTTGTCAACTCGCCTACTTTATTTTCCAGGTGTCTGCAGGATCAGCTAAGTACTTTGAAGTTCAAAATGATTTTTACATTCGTGCTGTATGTTGATGACCTATTAGTGGCTAGTAAAGATGAATCCAGTAATCAGAAAGACACTGCACAACTACTAAATCATCTAGCTGATCTGGGATATGTGGTCTCACCATCAAAAGTACTGGTAGCTCAGGAGAAAGTAAAATTTCTAGGAATTATGTTTTTGGCCACCGAAAGAAATCTTGAGAAGTGCAGACTCGAACCTATCTGCGAATTTCCAATCCCAAAAGAAGCCAAACAAATGAGGCAATGGCTGGGCGTGGTTAATTATTGCAGACCCTGGATTCCAAATATAGCTCAAGAAACCAAGGAGCTAACACACCTTATACCAGCAAGGAGGGCAAATTTAAATTTACAAAGGAGGCACAGGAGGCATTTGAGAACTTAAAAAGATCATTGATGCAAGCTCCGGCATTGGGAAGGCCATTATACGATTGCCCTTTCCAGCTCTATTGTACAATTCTATCTGATGAATGCAAAAGCATGAGGATAGACATAGACCAGTTGCAGATTACTCCTCCAAATTAGATCCAGTAGCTAGGGGACATCCTCTTTGCACTCAAATCTTAACTGCAATTCATAATAGTTTACATTCAGCTGCTAATTTGACACTCCAGCAGGAAATTGTAGTGTACAGTTCACATTTGGTATCGGCATTGTTGGGGCAGCTTCAAACCCAACACTTGACAATGGCCCACCAAAATAAGTATGAGATCTATTTGTTGAACAATCCGATATTACAGTGCAAACATTGTACATTTGATTAACCCAGCCTCTTTTGTTATTTCACCCCCAGAAGACTCTATTTGTTATAGAGGAAGAAACATCAGGGAGGGAGGACTTGAGGGGTGTACCCATGGAAGACCCTGACATCACATGATATGTGGATGGTAGTGCATCCATTGAACCGCGGGGTGAGAGGTTGTCTGGGTATGCAATTATTAATCAAAACACCGAGATTGTAGAAGCAGCTGCTTTTGAATCACCCTATTCAGCACAACATGCTGAATTATTTGCTTTAATTCGGGCTTGTATTATTGGGGATGATCAAAAAGTAAATATTTACACTGATTCTTGATATGCTTTTGGGGTGGTGCATGATTTTGGACAATTATGGAAAAATAGGGGATTCCTAACTTCTGCAGGAACCCAAATATCACACAAACAATTGGTGACAAATTTATTTAAGGTCTTAATGCTACCCATACAAATCTCTGTAATAAAATGTAGTGCCCATACTAAAGGACAGACCCCAGTAGACATTGGAAATCGTAATGCCGATTTAGTAGCTAAGAAAGTATCATCGGGATGTAAGGTGCTGGTATCTAGAATGATGAGTCAGACTAAAAGTATAACTAACAAGTCCCCCTTGGAGAAACAGATGGCAACCATCCAAGAAATTGTTCGATTACAAGAAAAAGCTACTTAAATAGATAAGGATAGATGGAAACACCTGGGATGTATACTGGATTGTATGACTGGGCTGTGGACCACTCCAGCAGGGCAGACTTGCATGATGGACTCATTGGCCGTATGGGTTATCGAGTGTGTGCACTATGCAACCCATTGTGGTGCAAGGGCAGTAGGGGACACTCTACTAGCTGGCATCCAAAATTACAATCCTTTGCTCAAAGGGTAAGCAGTAATTGTCTGGTCTGCCAGCAATACAATCCAGAGAAAGGAATAGGATGTGAAGGAGGGCAACACCATTGCCTATGGGTCCTTTTGAGACATTGCAAATGGACTATATTGAATTAGAAAGATGCCAAGGATATAAATATGTTCTTGTCATAGTCGATGTATTCAGTCGGTGGATCGAAGCATACCCAACCCTTCACAATAAAGCGGCTACTGTTGTCAAGGTGCTAATGAGAGAAATTGTCTCTAAATTCGGCATTCTCATTTGACTTAGCTCAGATAACAGTCCACACTTTATTGGACAATTCAATAAAGAATTTTGTGAACAGCTGGGGATCAATTACACTGCTTATCGACCATAGGCTGCTGGACTTGTAGAAAGGGCAAACCAGACCCTTTAAACTAAATTAGCCAAATTAAAGGTGGAGACTGGCCTTGGATAGAAATTACTCCCATTTCAGATGAGAGTCATGCCTGCAGGAAAATCTAGATTAAGCCCAGCTGAAATTATTTACAGTAGACCCGTAAAAACCCATCGGAACCAGAATGCGATGAAAATAGTTAATTTCCACCATATGACTGCAGAGATGACCGACTATATATTAGCCTTAACAAGAACCTTAAAGGATTTACATTGCAGATTGCGAGCAGCGTATGAGGATATGCCTTCATTAGTAACTCGCATGAAAGTAAAATCTGAAGACTATGTTTTAGTGAAGAATTGGGTAAGGAAAGGATCAGAGTTTTGTTGGGAAGGTCCGTATCAAGTTCTTTTAATGACAGCAGTAAAAGTAGAGGGAAGAAATGCCTGGGTGCATCTCCAACATTGTAAAAGTATTAGTGAAGGTGTCAGTCGTTAACTTGTTTTCTCCCAGGTTTTCTTAGGAAATCTCCAATCTATTATGAATCAAGGACCAATGGACTATCATGATTGATGGATGGGATTCGCGCCCACGGAAATTCAGGAGGTGAAGACTCATCAGACAAAAATCATGGAGATACGCCAACAAAAACTCGGCAACCTCTGTGAAATTCTGAGAAGCTACATCAACATCTTCTTGTTAGAACATTGTTAAAGTATAGCAGTCATCATTGTATTCTGGAGTTATCGTTTATGATGCGGGCTATCATGAATAATAAAACGGGGGAATGTTAATATTGGCTAAATTAAAGACACCATAAAATGGAGGATACCTGCACTTGTCAGAATTGCTTAATCCTTGTCAGCTGATTTTACAGTCTTTGATTGACACCATCTAGGCTCAGACTGGTGTGCAGGATGGTGAATGGTCCAGGTGTTCTCCCTGTTTCTCTTGAATTGATAACATGTATAGCAGTTTTGCAAACAGACCTTAAATGCATCATTTTGATTGGATCAATGCAAAACCATTGTAAATAGTATAAATAATGTTGCAAGACGGTCATCCTGTTAATCGATGATTGGTCGAACTGTTGAGCCTTGGAGAAACTGTTTGAATCTCAGAGCACATGCTTCAATGTTTGTTCTTGTTTGCTATCTTCTAGAGCTTTCTTTCTGATACAATGTATTAACCACAGTATTATTGGGTTAGGGAAATGCCTGTCATGTATGGGGTTAATCGATATCTGTAATTCGATTGTAAAGAGACCTCCCCCATGTGGTTCGATCCCTTGAGGTCTGGGGACTTATAAAAGTCCGCTGCCACGAGATCCTGCATCGATCTTCTGGGAGAGCGCTTGGGACTGTGTGACCTTGTGGAGTGTCTTTGTTTGAGCGAGGGCTAGAGGGCTTGATCAGGCAGATACGAGGATCGAACCCGTGGTGGTTTGGTACAGTAGTTGGAGCTGTATTTGTGTTTTGTCAAAATAATGTTTAGATGTGCAAGTACTTGACTCAGTGATTTTTGACTGAAACTAGACTGGGGGGAAGCTTAGAACGAGCAATTTACATAACACAAAAATACAATCAGGTCAAACTCAAGTGCAATAGATAGAGCTAAGGGATTTCCTCCCACATAACAAAAATGATAAAAATGTGGTGGCTTAGAGACTAATTGACAACTGGTAAGTCTCCTACCACCTACACACACTGGAGGTAAATAATAGTAAATAAGATGGAGAGGTAATTGATTTGATTTTGATTTGATTTGATTCAATTTATTGTCATTGCACTTTTCAGTGCAACAAAATGGTTTAGCCTGCAGTCATAACATAGAATAAATAACAAACACTCAACACAGTTTAAAGTCCCAAAGTCATTGTCTCTTCCCTCCTTGCTCTCCCTCTCCCTCTGCGCTGAAGCAATCCAAGCCTCCGATGTTGTGACCCCACCGGGTGATGGTAAGTCAGTCCCGCGGCTGAATCCGTGCTCCGCAAATGGGCCGGTTCAAACTCCGCGGCCCGGGGCGGTCGAAGCTGCCACCCTCCAGTCCAGCGGACGTAGCTGTAGTTGCGGGAGCTCCGGAAAACAGAACTCGAGCTCCCGATGATGTCGTCTACTGGCCCGCGGCCGAGCCTCGGAGGCTCCAAAGTCGGGTCGGAAGTTGGGTCGCCCCGCAACCACAGCCCCGAAGTCGGCCAGCCTCGTGTTGGTAAGTCCTGGCTCTGCCTCCGCAGCCTCGAGGTCGGTCGCAGTTGGAGGCCGCCAGCTCCGCGATAGGCCTCAGCGCAGACGGACACGGAGACGGGGGATACGGCAGGAAAGGTCGCATCCCCCCCGAAGGAAGAGTCATCCCCCCCCCCCCCCCCACATACACAACTAAATAAACCGAAATAAACTAAAAACGGGACAAGAGAAAACAAAAAACAGAAAGGACAAGGACTGCAGGCGAGCCGCAGCTGCAAGGCAGCGCCGCCACTTCCGGAAGCCACTTCCGGTAATCTATTGCCAGGCGTCTATCACCGATGACTGATAATTGTGAAAATATTTGAGAGGTGTGTCCAGAACTTTAAAGACTGTTCAGCTGTTGAGTTTGCTCAGTCTGAAATCCATCAAATAAAATGTAATTCCTCCTTAAATTTCTATTTCATAACATAATTGGCAAACATTTATGAGAATTCTCATAAGTTGTGGGAAAATTTGATTGCCAAACATAGGTAATCAATTAGAATATTCTACTATTTGGATTGACATTTCCTCACATGTTTAAAAATGGATTCCAATATGTGTGTGAAGTGTCCAAGTGGTGAAATTGTGGTATAATATAACGTAGAGATATGCATCTTTCGTACATCTGTCCTGACAGGTTTCTAACCTGCTCTCTTGGCTGTTCTAGAGCTGCTGAATACTATCCATTGGCTTAATATAAATCATAACTTGGCTTGCTCTCTTCATTTGTTTGGATGTACTCTTGCATTATCTTCTCTGATCTCGAGTCGACCGCCCCCTTTCGATCTGTGCTGTCTTCTCAGTTCTTCAGCCCCCATACAATGGAGAGAATTTTGTGAACCTACGTTTGTTACGACCACAGCAGAAATTCTACCACATGCGATTTCCTGCAAAACATTTGCTTTTATAACTTCAGGAATACAACGCAGAACAAATAAAATTCAGAAGTTTGCAGTTTGTGTTTTTACAGGTCAATGCCTCTAAATAAAGGATGACTTGCTTCACTCTGTTATTTTGGGTTCTGTGTGCTTATGAAGTCAATCTTGGAGCCAGAGACTCTGTCACAGATGGGCAGAGGGTTAGAAACAGGACAGCTGGGCAGGGTATTTTGTGAGGTGATGCACTCCTACTACCATTTACACTGAGTTTGTGCCTGATGCACGGCCTTGAGGTTCTCAATACAGTACTGAATGGTCTTTCTCCTTTTTGAGTGAACTTGAGGCAGAGGTCTTCAGTAGTCAGTGATGTATTCTTTTAAATAAACTTTAAGAATATCCTTGAATATTTTCTTGCAATTCCCTGGTAATTTTTTCAAGGGGGAGTTTGGACTAAAGTGTTTGTTTCAGAAATCCTCTGTTAGGCATGTATGATTAAGTGTTTCGAGAGGTTGGTCATGGCAGAAATCAATCTTCGCAAGCTGCACTGGAGATTGTGATTAGTGCAGGTGTCAGAGGTTTTAAGGAGAAGGCAGAGGAATGGGGTTAGGAGGGAGCGATAGATCAGCCATAATTGAATGACGGAGTAGACTTGTTGGGCCAAATGGCCTAATTCTGCTCCTAAAAGGCCGGTGAGGGCACTGCAAGCCGGCAGCCCTGCCAGCAGCGTGTCAGTTTTTTCTACATTTTTAATTTTTTTAGTGTGTTTAAATGTATGTTTTTTAATGTTTCTCTGTGTGTTTTGTGTGGGGGGTGGTGTGGGGGAGTAAGGAGGAAACCTCTTTGGTCGCCTCCTCCACGGAGAGGCGACATTTTCCATGTCGCCTCCCCCGTGGCCTAACATCGAGGATCGGTGCGGCCTTTCCCGGAGATGTGCCCGGGGCTTCAGCAGCGGGCGAGCCCTCGCCGGGGCTCGCTGTAGGGAAGAGCTCCATTCGCTGGCCAGTGGAAGCCTGAAGTCGCGGTCTGCAGAGCTCCAGCTGGCGCAGCGTCCGCAGCCTGGGATCCCTCGTTGGGGACCCGGGAGAAGAAGAAGCTCCCACCGCCGGCCTACTTCTACCGCGGGCACGGCGGGGACTTACCATCAGGAGCGGGGTCCCTTGCCGGGGACCCCTGGAGGGGAGCTTCGACCGCCGGCCCTGCGGTCTGCAGTGCTTCTGGCTGCGGCGGGAACTTTAAATCTTCGACCGCCAGCCTGCGGCCTACACCAACTCGAAGCTCCGGTGGGGGAGGCCCGCAGCAGCGGCTGCGGAGGGTTGAGGTCCCGACCACGGGGGAAAATAGAGGAGGACTGGCCAAATGTTGTGCCTTCCACCACAGTGATGAATGCTGTGGTGGATGTTTGTGTTAAATCTTTATTGAATTTTTGTGTGTTCTTTTTCATTGTACCGCTGCTGGCAAATTCATTTCACTTGCACTTTATGTGCAAGTGACAAATAAAACTTATTGATTGATTGATTGATTGATTGCTCTTTTATGATCTTATGATCTTATGATTTTATGATAGTAACCTTATTGGTTGCATCATGGAACCTAAGAAAATGTAGCAAAAAGTGGACTCAGCATTGTGTTTAAGAATGAACTGCAGATGCTGGAAAATCGAAGGTAGACAAAAGTGCTGGAGAAACTCAGTGGGTGCAGCAGAATCTATGGAGCGAAGGAAATAGGTAACATTTCGGGCCAAAACTGTTCGGCCCGAAACATTGCCAATTTCCTTCGCTCCATAGATGCTGCTGCACCTGCTGACTTTCTCCAGAACTTTTATCTACCAGTGGACACAGCATTCATCAATCATGGGCCTAAACGTTCCCACCATCAAAAATATATACATAAGGCATTCCCTGAAGGATCGTCACTATCCAGATGATGACCCCCTTCTCGGTGCTACCATTGTGCAAGAGATAGAGAAGCTTGACATCCTACACCACTAAGTTCAGGAACAGCTACATCCCCACAACCATCCTAGAACTGACCTGCAGAACCCTAGTCCTACCTCAGTAACTGAACGCTACGGACCACTCTTGCGCTAACATGGACTTGTTTTTCAAATTGTGTTTTGCACTAATGTCTTGTTTTTGCATCGTTTTTTCTTTTCACATTCCGGAATAGTTGATGTGTAATTTATGTTTTTGTATGTCTGAGTCTGTGTGCCAGTGATGCTACTGCAAGCAAGGTTTTTCATGGTTCTTGTATCTCACCGTGCTTATGCATATGACAAGAAATTTGCTTTGGTTTGATGATGTGTATCGTTCAACAGAGCCAACAGAGGGTCTCGATGACAGTTGCAAAACTACAATATCATCCTTCACATACGGAAAGAGGACGATGTACCGGCAGACTATTTAGGTGCCATAATTGTGACCAAGAGACAGATCTGACTGTCATAATTACCAGGGTATCTGCCCATTATATTCCAGTCATCACCATGGTCTTCCTCATCAACATCATCCCAGGGGCCAAAGAGCTACTCATTGCATCACAATGTGAAGTCCATCCATCTGGAGGAACAGTGCACATAAACCTCACCGCGTGACAACACAAGAAAAATGCAAGCCATCTCACCAACTACTCTACCTGGCCTTTTACAACATCAATAAAGCCTTTGACACCATCAACTCAGAGGGAATGTGAAGCACTCTCTTTAAATTGAAGTGCCAAAATAAATTAATCTCTACTTTATACTCATTTCATGATGATATGCAATCCACGATCAAAATCAAATGAGCTTCAGCAGGGCCAATATCAGTGAAGACTAGACCCAAACAAGACTGCATCTATCGGCAACATGTTTCAACTGTTTTCATCACAATGTCACATTTCATCTCCACAAGCTTCCTTTAGGAGTAGACCTTCAGAACTATTGGGGATCTATCCAACCCACAGTGATTACACACCAGAATCAAAGTGACCTCAATTTCACAATAGCATCTGATTTATTTTATTTGCATATTGTCAACTAAATAGCAGCTGTGCACCCTAGTGGGGGTAAGTGCCTTGTAGCAATTACACACCAAGGTCCCTCTTGTGTAGATGGTTTGTTTTAATGGAATACTTTGGAAAGTCTGGAAATGCAAGCAGTTAGTTTTGATCAAACTGGTTTAATTTGAAGAAATGTCTTTTAGGATAAAGGACACTATTGCATTCCAGAAACCAGTTCCAAAAAAAATAATGAGATGGATTAGACCTACCTGTAGAATTAATCTTGTATAAGTCAAATATGTTTGAACAACCCACTCCTACTATTTGCTGCTGAACTCTGTTCAAAAACCGACACAAAATGTGTAGTCAGTCAGAGAGTGAAACCAATTTAAATCTGTCTGGGTGGCAGAATGTCTCGAACACAGTCATGGTTCTTTCTCTAATGGAACCTGAGTTTAATTTCAATCCCAGCAAGCAGAATGAATTTTTTTCTTTCGATTGGAGACATGCTGTTCCTGTGCACTGATGTATCAAAACACTTTGTCATGGTGTGATGGGATGAAGCTTTGTAGCCACAAATCCCTGTGTGTTAAGTTTCCAGTGTTGGTTGGAGCATCAAGGAGAGACATCGAGTGGAGGTGTAACAGTTTCCCACTGCGGAAGAATAGAAAATCAGCCCATTTGTCCAGTTCGTAATTGACAGTTGCATCGCAGCCCTTGCAGAGCTTCTGATCCTCAGGGTAAAATATATCGCAATTTGTTAAGGGCAGCTGGATGGGAAATGGTAGCAAGTGTTAGCAGGGAGAAAATAGTTTTTGGAGGTGAAAATGTAAATTAAATTTAAAAATTAAACAGTTCTTAAATGTTCCCAATGTTGGGGGAGTGCAGAACCAGGAGTCACAGTTTAAAAATAAGGGGTAGACCATTTAGGACTGAGATGAGGAAAGTCCTTTTCATCCTGAGAGTTGTGAATCTGTGGATTTCTCTGCCAATTCACTGGATGTTTTCAAGAGAGAGTTAGATATAGCTCTTAGGCTAATGGAATAAAGGGATATGGGGAGAAAGCAGGAACAGGGTACTGATTTTGGATGATCAGCCATGATCATATTGAATGGCGGTGCTGGCTCGACGGGCCGAATGGCCTACTCCTGCACCTATTTTCTATGTTTCTAGTTGCCTCTGATGACACAAATATTCAAGGGAACAATCCCTAATAGATTGAATATAGGTAAAGAAAATTAATAAAGATCAACGTTTTTGAGTCCAGTCTGACAAGTTACTCAATAAGAATAGCAAATGCATTGCATCGCTCCAGCAAGCATCTCTTGTTCTGGGTCAGTTACACACAATATAATCTGCCTTCTGGATTAGATGATTAGAGTATTCTAGTTGCTGAAGGAGTGCGTTCTAATTGCAGCATGCTTCTGAGAGAAAGGTGAAACAAGTTGTTCACCTGATCATGAGTCAGGAACCAGAGGACATATGTTAAAGATGAGAGGGACAATATTTAATACCAACCTGCGGGGAAACCTTTTCATTCAGAAGTACATAGATAGGAAAGGTTGAGAGGGACATGAGCTAAACACGAGCAAACGGGACTAGCTTAGATGGGGCATCTTGGTTGGCATTGTCGAGTTGGGCTGAAGGGCCTGTTTCCATGCTGTATTACACTAGGTTTCTAAGTATTGAGGCCTTTATATTAATCTTTTGGCTGTCACTAGAATTTAAGGATCTTATGATCAGAAGTGTTTAAAATATTTTTATGGGTACTCAATTTATCTCATACTATGAGATTATTTACATTTGGCGATGGCCCATTATGGTAATAAACTGGGAAAGGAATTCCTCAGTCACTGACCTAATTTTCCTGGAAAGTCACTGACAGATAGCCTTGCATAAAACATTCAAGGATATGAAATACAATATTTTGTACTGTTTATATCTCATGCGAGCACTGACAATATTTTATCCATTCATCCAAGACTACCTATGAGTTATTATGTGGGAGATCTTTCTTAAAAAGGACATGGTATTCTCAAGATGAAAATGTTGGTGTGAAAGGCATTCATAACCCATGAGCAATTGTATAGTCCAAAGCTAGCAAGCCCTCTTCAGAGAGCAATTGTGGGACTGGAGTTGCATTTTATCCAAACTGCTCAATGACAATAGTAGGTCTCCGAAGAACATTAATAAATGAGATCAGTATTTGCAACATTCCCTTTTCATGGATATTTTGCTCATAATTACTTCATAAGTATCACATTTTAAACAATGGAATTCAGTAAACATAATACATTTTCGTACTGCTCTGGTGGGATATGAAATGGCATTTCATGCATTGAGACCTCAGGCCTTCGGATGACTTGTCAGAATAGATGAATCAATAGTTGACCCAGAACACATTTATTCTCTCAAGATGTTTGCATTTCAACTGACAGTACTCTCTTTCATATTGTCCCTTACTACATTTCCTTTTGGGCACCTCTACAGTGAACACATCTTGGTGGGTGAGAGCCGACTGTAGTGGAGAAAGAACCATTCATGTTGGGTACATTGAGAAGCCTTCACTACCCTACTCTAGCAACACTGAGTCGTTGAGATCCATTAAGCCCTCGGAATAGAAAGCTACGTAATTTGATTGTGTAAGTCTCCTTTCTTTTAAATTTCCGGAATGTAAATAATACAATTGGTTTAATTATGAAGTACAATGTCAGACTATAATTCAATGTAAGAGGAAGATAAATATGATAAGAGAACCTGCAATGAAGAATCACATATAGCTTAGACTGAATGGATGATGTTTTGGGTTTAGACCCTTTCTTCAGACTGAAGATAAGGAGATGAGGCATAGATTAAAGATAGACACAAAATGCTGGAGTAACTCAGCAGGACAGGCAGCAACAATGGAGAGAAGGAATGCGTGCCGTTTTGGGTCATGACCCTTCTTCAGTCTGAAGAAGGGTCCCGACCCAAAATGTCATCCATTTCTTCTATCCAAAGATGCTGCCTGTCTATCTTCTACTCCTGCATGTTGTGTCTATCTTAGGTTTAAACCAGCATCTGCAGCATTTGCCTAGAAAGTTTGGATTGATGGATTAAACAATATATGGAAGTGGACTTTTAGTGACTTTAGTGAACTTTGAACAACTAAATGCATTAATTTAAAATGCATACAAGAAGCATCAAAGATCTAACATGTTCACTCATTGTTCAGAAACAACATGCGCTTGCAATTCACTGTTGATTCTTGAGGAAAATCATCAGGAATCCTGCCAGATCTCAGGGCCAATTTCCCATCCTCTCTCATTTCCCAGACTGATGCTTTGAATAATTTTATTTACACTAGATTACACCTCATAATAATGCTAACAATGTAACTCTCTGCAATTTTCTCTCTTCGGGGGAGAGCAGTCCATATAAGTATACAAATCTTCACACATGGCGGCTTTGGGATTCTAAGCCTGCATACATGCTGCTCTTTAAAGCAATCTAGGCATGAAGATGTTTAAGAAGGAACTGCAGATGCTGGAAAATCGAAGGTAGACAAAAATGCTGGATAAACTCAGCGGGTGAGGCAGCATCTATGGAGCGAAGGAAATAGGCAACGTTTCGGGTCCAGACCCTTCTTCAGACTGAGATACAATGAAGATATTTTATTTCAAATGGGCTTCTGAAACTGGTTCAGAGTTCTGCTGTTAGCTATTTTGAATTAATTTAGGGCAATTTAAGGACAGCTTGTGGTTCATTGAAAACCCTTGTTTTATATGTTTTATTGCATTTTTGACAATTTGGTTAATATGGCTGTTTAATTTCCTTCTTTTGAACCTTTATTATATATATTACCTAATCTTTCAAAGACACAAAAGCTGGAGTAACTCTGTGGGTCAGACAGCATCTCTGGAGAAAAGGAATAGGTTACGTTTCAGGTCAAGACCCTTCTTCAGACCTATTCTTTCATTGCTTAAAGTCTGTGCCATCCAGATGGGTGCAACCTTTAAGTACCCTTAGCTGTGTTGAGCCTCTGAAATGTTGGTGTTACAATGTCTAATGAGGCAAGTGGTATGCAATATATCACACATTTCACCTGATTTGTTTATGCAGTAGAGAGGCGTTGAATGATAAGGAGATGAGCCATAGATTAAAGATAGACGAAAAGTGCTGGAGTAACTCAGCGGGACAGGCAGCATCTCTGGAGAGAAGGAATGGGTGACATTTCGGTTCGGGCCCCTTCTTCAGGCTGTCAGTCTTCTTCAGTCTGAAGAAGGGTCTCGACCCAAAACGTCACCCATTCCTTCTCTCCAGAGTTGCTGCTGTCTCGCTGAGTTACTCTAGCATTTTGTATCTATCTTCGGTTTAAACCAGCCTCTGCAGTTCCTTCCTACACACTGAGCCATAGATTACCCAGGTTATAACTCCCTCACATAACTACATTGACACAGTTACGCTAATGGGCCTGTCCCACTTAGGCAATTTTTCAGGCGACTGCCGGCGACTGTCAAGTGGAGAAGATGGCGGCGCTGACTTAACAGCTGCGGCCCACCTGCAGTCCGTCTGTTTTTTTTTCTTTCTTTTTGTTCCTTTGTCATGTTTTAGTTAATGTTGTTTTATTAAGTTGTGTATGTGTGTGGGTGAGGTGGGAGAAACATGTTTTGGTCCCTTCCTTCAGGGGATGCAACTTTGTTTCTGTCGTATTCCCCGTCCCCGTCTCCATCTGCGCCGAGGCCTAATGGCAGAGCAGGCGGCCTCGGAGCTGTGGCGGCGGCAGCGGAGACCCGACTCGGCCCCGAAGCTGTGGCGGAGGCGGAGGCAGCGGCAGCGGAGAACCGACTCGGCCTCAGAGCTGTGGCGGCGGCAGCGGCAGAGGCAACGGAGACCCGACTCGGCCCCGGAGCTGTGGCGGCGGCAGCGGCAGCGGAGGCCCGACTCGGCCCCGGAGCTGTAGCGGCGGTGGCAGCGGAGACCCGACTCGGCCCCGGGGATGTGGCGGCGGCGGCGGCGGCGGCAGCAGCGGCAGCGGAGACCCGACTCGGCCCCGGAACCGTGGCAGCAGCAGCGGAGACCCGACTCGGCCTCGGAGCTGTGGCGGTGGCAGCAACCACCCGCGGAGGTGAACCGGCCCGTTCGCGGAGCACGGTTGAGCCGCGGGATTTACCATCACCAGGTGGGGTCACAACATCTGGAACCTGGATCGCCTCGGCGCAGATGGAGAATAAAGAGGGAAGAGACAGAGACTTTAAGATTTTGCCTTCCATCACAGTGAGGAGGTATTTGGTGAACTCACTGTGGTGGATGTTAAATTTGTGTTGATTGTGTGTTTTTATCATTTTTTATTATATGTATGACTGCAGGGAAGCGAAATTTCGTTCAGACCGAAAGGTCTGAATGACAATAAACGAATCTAATCTAATCTAATCTAATCTAACATGCACACACAAATACATCGCAGGCGGGGGACAGGGCAAGTGGGGGGAGCTCTGTCTGAAATTCACACAGTGCAATGCCAAGGTGATACAGACACACACACGCGATGAACAGGAAGGTTGACGCTGTAATTAAGACGTCTAAAGCACAGTGTACGGTAAGTCCTTTAAAAGAGGAGGGAAGAGGGGGGGAGAGAGAGGGGGGGGGAAGAGAGAGGGGGGAGAATGTGGGAGAAGGAGTGGAGACAACTTTTAAGAAGCCAGACAACTTTTAAGAAGCCAGAGATACATGGCTGTGAAGTTCGGCGGACATTTAACATTACCGGTCGGTTATCCTTGGTTCTGGAAACTACTGCTTACGTTCTTTTTCCCCAATGAGCCAATGAAATTCATCGGTCAGCACCGGCTACAACCTGCAAGAACCTACGAGAACCTTCGACCTCCTGCAACCTACAACCCACTAGGAGCTCCTGGCGACCCACCTACGGCACGAGTCCCCGGCAACCACCCGCGAACATGTGGCGACCATGTGGCGACTGCATAGTCTCCTGCAGTCGCCTAAAAAGTCGCCTAAGTGGGACAGGCCCATAAGAGAATAAATATGAGGAGATATGACAATGGCGAAGTCACAAGGACAGGAGCAGGCTGTGGCAATTTCACTTATTAAAAGTATGAATGCTAATTGTCATCCAAACCCTGTCCAAGTTTAATCTGAGATTAATCTCACTGAATTGAGATTAATCTCATTACTCCTTGAATTTTGCCCATCTCACCAATGAGAGGGTGGCTGGAGGAGTGTGACCTGTGGGGTTCTGCTGGGATCTGAGCTGGGATCTCTGTTGTTCATGACATATATAAATGGCTTGGATATAAATGTGAATGGGTTGTTCAGTAAATTTGCAGATGACACCAAAATTGGTGGAGTTGTGGACCGAGAGGATGGCTATCAAATTATAAAGTGGGATATAGAAATACCACAGAAATGGGCAGAGAATAATGGCAGATGGAAATTAATGTGAGTAAGTATGAGGTTTTGTTATAAGGAAAGGTTGGACAACTTGGATTGTTTTCTCTGGAGTGGGGATGGCTGAGGAAAAGCCTGACAGAAGTATATAATAGTTATGACAGGCATAGAAAGCTAAGCTTTTCCCAGGGTGGAAACATTAAAGGCAGGAGGGCATAGCTTAAAGGTTGGAAGGACAAAGTTTAAAGGAGATGTTTGGTCCATTTTTTTCAAACAGAGTGATAGGTGCCTGGTTTGTATTGTTGGGGTTGGTGGTGGAGGTTGGCACAATAGGAGGATTTAGAGGGGTTTTTAGATCGGCTCATGGATATGCAGGGAATGGAGGGATATGGATCACATGCAGGCAGAGAAAGCCGCCAAGAGAGCTTAACTTGGCATCATGTTCCGCACAGGTATTGTGGGCCAAAGGGCTTTTCCCTGTGCTGCGCTGTTCTATTTTCTGTGAGAGAGAAATACATTTCTTCCAGCCTTTAGTTTTACTCTGCAAGTGATCTAACGGTATTTAAAACCTTCCATTTCTGCTTTCCTGCTCCTCCATTTGCCGATGCAATTAGTTCACAACAAACACCAAAGCAGCAGTGAGAGGTGTTTCCTGCAAAGCTCTGACATGCCAGCACAGAAGCTGGAAATCAGATTGAGAAGTTGATTGATTAAATATATTAGTTAGAAACATAGAAACATAGAAACATAGAAAATAGGTGCAGAAGGAGGCCATTTGGCCTGCACCGCCATTCATTGTGATCATGGCTGATCATCCATAATCACTAACCAGTGCCTGCCTTCTCCCCATATCCCTTGATTCCGCTAGCCCCTAGAGCTCTATCTAACGCTCATTTTAATCCATCCAGCGAATTGGCCTCTACTGCCTTCTGTGGCAGAGAATTTCAAAAATTCACAACTTTCTGGGTGAAAAAGTTTTTTTCTCATCTCAGTTTCAAATGGCCTCCCCTTTATTCTTAGACTGTGGCCCCTGGTTCTGGACTCTCCCATCATTGGGAACATTTTTCATGCATCTAGATTGTCCAGTCCTTTTATAATTTTATATGTTTCTATAAGAAACGTATAAACATATAACGTATTACTTGAGAAAGATGATGAACTGATCTTGTACTCAGTAGTGAATGAATTGTTCAAAGCATTTGAGCCATCCACGGATTTAGTTTATCCCATCGGCTTTCAATCGCAAATTTACAATTGTCAGATTTCAGAACCTGCCTGCTCTCCTTTACAGAATATGTGAATCGGAAAAGCTAACAACACATTTCCAACAATTATATTGAATATGGACACAAAATGCAGCTCAGCAGGTCAGGCAACATCTCTGGAGAAAAGCAATAGGTGACGTTTCGGGTCGAGATCCTTCTTCAGTCTGAAGAAGGGTCTCAACCCGAAATGTCACTTATTCCTTTTTTCAGAGATACTGCCTAACCCACTGAGTTACAGCAGCATTTTGTCTCTATCTTCGGTAAACCAGTAACTGCATTTCCTTCCTACACAATTAAATTGAATAAACTGGTAGAGCTGCTGCCTCACAGCACCAGAGATCCAGAAAACAACACTTGTCCATTCCCTCCACAGATGCTGCCTGGCCTGCTACATTCCTCCAGCAGTTTGTTTTCTGCTCAAGATTCCAGCATCTGTAGTTTCTTGTTCAAGAAGGAACTGCAGATGCTGGAAGATCGAAGGTACACAAAATTGCTGGAGAAACTCAGCGGGTGCAGCAGCATCTATGGAGCGAAGGAAATAGGCGACGTTTCGGGCCGAAACCCTTCTTCAGACTCTGTAGTTTCTTGTTTGTCCAGTAGGCAATCTTTAATTTTATTTTGCATTCAGGTTTTAGTTTAGTTTAGAGATACAGTGTGGAAACCGGCCCTTTGGCCCACTGAGTCGATGCTGACCACCAATCACCCATTTATACTAGTTCTATGTTATCCCACTTTTCTAACCCATTTTTCCTCACACATTCAACATGGTAACAAACCGGTTGCCAGTTATCCTGATAAACCTGCAATGCATGGTCACAGTTGAGCTGGGCTAGAAGTAAGTTGGTGGTATGGGGGAGGGGAGGTTAGGGTGGGGTGAGGCACAGACACATTGCAGGCTGAAAGGCCTGTTCCTGTGTCGTACTTTTCTATGTTTAATGTTTATAAGGTTAAAGTGAGCAACCACTAACCAATTAGTGTGCGTTGATGCCAACTTTCCCTCTCCCCCCGCCCCAGCTCTCTCCACCACCACCACCCCCATTCCTCCTCTGTTAAAATAGAACGTGAGGTCAATTTAAGTTACGTTGGTTTCTTGTTTCAGATCGGGGGCTTTTAAACGTCTCACAAAAGGCAATCTCAGCCAATTTAATGAGGTTAAAATTCCCCATGAATAGTTTCAACCAAGAAGGATGGTTAATTCTTTAAAAAATCATGCAGAAAAAGTCAAATGAAGCACGAGAAAGCAAAGGGGGAATTAAAAGAGAAAAGAAAAAAACAGAAATAGAAAGTTTAGAAATAACTGGAAAATAATGTGAAGTTTTGCATGGATTATTAGAATTATAAATCACATACATCTCAAGATAATGTTACTAATTACGTTCTCCCATTAATATCTTGCATAATCCTGCATTGTTAAGAGGTTTAGAGGTCTATGATAATGTGATAGATGCCATTCGAACTGAGAGTTTTACAAAACCTTTTTAAAAAGGGAAGCTGTCTGTCCAAACATCCAATCACTTTAACTTTAAAAAAAATGTGAATTCCGTAATGGATAACATTTTTTTTTTTTTTTTTTTTAAATTTATATAGCACGTTTAAATCAACTCACGTTGAGACCAAAGTGCTTTACATAGAAAAAAATAATTAAGCTTCCGTACATCCATAGAAAAATTAAAATTAAGAAAAATGACACAACATATTGTATAATTCAACACAAACGTCCCCCCACAACAGAATAAAACATTTCCACTGTGGGGAAAGGCATCAGAAAGTTCAGTCCTCTCCCTCTGTGATCACCCGAGGTCGGGGCCTATTTGTGGCCTCCGCAGCAAGTCCGATGTTTTCAGGCCCTCTTGCCAGAAAGCTGGAATGCCGGCATCGGGTGAACACTCCTCGGCAGCCTGGAAATGTCTGGAGCGGCCGCTTCCTCCCCGGAGACCGCGGCACCCGAAGTCTTCAGACTGGTTGGAGCTCCGACTCTGGTGATCTCGAATCCCAGGCTCCGCGGTGTTTAAATCCAGCGCCGCCTGCGACTGGACGCTCCGCAGCCATCGCTCCTCGGATGTTGGTCGGCGGTCACAGTACTCCGGAGCTTACCGTACGGTGACCGTGTTGGTGTCCCAGCGCTGCACCGCCGCCGAAGCTGTAGTCCCGGCCGATCCCGACAGGAAACGCTGCAACAGTCTGATGGTAGGCCGCGAGGAAGGGACGAAGAAGCAGCTCGGAGGGAAACCGCCTCTCCGACCAAGTAGGGACCAGGAAAAGTTTCCCCCTACCCCTCCCCCCACCCACCACATAAAAGAAGACCTCCAACAAACATTTTGTAGTAACAGGACTAAAAATAAAAATAAAAAAGGGTGAAAGGACGGACTGCAGGCAGAGCAGCCATACACAACGGCGCCCCACTCCTGCAGTCCCTTTTGTTAACTAAGCATCAAGTCTTGCTGTGGTTGGAATTTTCCTGAAGCTAACTGATGTTAATCTGGTTTTGTGAACCTGGTTATGATAGGAATCATGACTTTCAATCAAAGAATCGGATGAATTTTATTGCAAAGATGTACTTGCAGAATTTAGCCCATAATTCAGGAACGATCTGACTTTAGGGGATTTTCATTACAGAAGCTGCAAAGTATGTCCCACACCGCACGATTCCAAAACAAAGAAACATCTGCTCTTGTTCTTTTGGACTCCTTAGAGGAAGATGGGTGGCGTGCAAAACCTTTTTATTTTTGTTAAGTGTTTGTGCCCTCGGCTAGGCTTTCAATTCCAGTATTATTCATGATTTACAGATATCATTCCATTAACTTGACTCACGAGAAAGCTATTGCTCATTTTTTTGAAGCTCGCCGCTTTAATGCATCTTGAAATGCCCATACCTAGTTAGATTTTAGTTGCTATAATTAAAATACATGAATTTCGAAATAGTTAGCATCTTGCTTCTAAATGCCACTATTACATCTGCCTCCACCACTAACCCTGGCAGTGTGATCCAGGCACCAACCACTCTCCGTATGACAAAACATGCCCTGCACATCACTTTTCAACATTACTCCTCTCACCGTAAAGCTATGGCCTCTAGTTTTTCACAATTCCGTCTGGGAAAAAGATTCTCACCGCCTACCCTATATATGCCTCTCATGATTTGAAGTAATTTTTAATGGGAGCCATTAAGAGACATGGCAACCAAAATACCTTATGGCCAATGTCTATTTTTAGGCATGCATCTCATTCAAAGAGTAGCTTGTAGCATAGAATTTTTTTTGTTAAAGTATTATTCATACAAATATGTATAAGAAATAAAGTATTATTCATACAAATTCTGGATGAGGTGTATCATTCTGGATGAGTTTTGAAAAAACGATTTATTCAGATATTGTTGTTGCCGATGAGACCAACATTTATTGCCATCCCAATTGCACTTGTAACGGTGGTTATGTATATTTCTGATGCATAAAGATACAGCCCTTCTAATGAGACTAATATATGCAGTCCTTGTGATTAAGCTACTGTCCACGCATTGTTTAGTTTAGTGATGAGGAGTGTGATAAGAGTTTAGAAGGATAAGGGGGCAGCTCATTGAAAATGACCAAATAGTGAAAGGCCTGGAGAGAGTGGAGTTCAGTTTAGTTTAGTTTATTGTCATGAGAGCCCAGATGCTGTGAAAAGCTTTTGCTGCATGCTATCCAGTCAGCAGAAAAACAGTACATGATTACAATTGAGCCATTTACAGTGTATAGATACATGATATGGGAATAACTTTGAGTGCAAGGTAAAGCCAGCAAAGTCCAATCAAGGATAATCTGAGGGTCACCAAAGTGGTAGGTAATAGTTCAGCTTTGCTCTCTGGTTGTGGTAGGATGATCAGTTGCCTGATAACAGCTGGGAAGAAACTGTCCCTGAAACTGGAGGTGTGCGTTTTCACATTTCTATTCTATACCTTTTGCCTGATGGGAGAGGGTGAATAGGGAGTGGCCAGGTTGTGACTCATTCTTGATTATGCTGCTGGACTTGCCTGTACAGCATGAGGTATAAATTGAGTCAATGGAATGGAGGTTATTTTGTGTGATAGTCTGGGCTGCATCCGCAGTTCGTTGCACTAGTGGAACGCTTCCACTAGTGGAAGAATCTAGAACCAGAAGGCTTTGTCTCAGAATAAAAGGACGTATATGTTTGAAAAGGAGATGAGAAGAAATGTCTTTAGTCAGAGGGTGGTGAATCTGTGGAATGCATTGCCACAGACAGCTGTGGAGGCCATTGGGTATTTTTAAGGAGGAGATTAACAGATACTTGATTTGTAAGGGTGTCAAGGGTAAAGGGGAGAAAGCAGGAGAATGCGGTTTAGAAGGAAGGATAGATTAGAATGGTGGAGTAGACTTAATGGTCTAAATGGCCTACTTCTGCTCCTGTGACTTATGAACTGGCAGGGGAGTGACCATGATCAAAAATGCGGTTATGCCAGGACGTGGCTATCCCATTGCACTTTGGGTGTGCCTGCGATGTCCCCAAATGCGGGATAATCAACTACAAAATTAGTGGTAGTGGGGGACTGCATTCGCGCTATAAAGAAAATGTTTTTGGGTGGTCACGGTGGCGCAGCGGTAGATTTGCTGCCTTACAGCGAGTCTGTTTTTCACAATTAGGAAGACCTTTTAGAGTCCTTCTCAAGAGTGAAGATGTTTCGTTTTGAGTCTACTAACCAAAATAACTTCAGTTTTGGGAAATGTCTGAAAATGTGTTAGCATCTGCTTAATCATGTTTGCAGACCAAAAATAGTAATGATGGCAACATAAAAAATTGTTAGCATCTGCAGACCAAAAATAGTAATGATGGCAACCTATACCATGTGTTCCTTATTTGGAAAGAGAGGTGTAAAAATATCACCGCTGTTGTGGCCTGAGTTTAAAATCCTATCTGATAGAAGACATGCCATAGACATAGAAGATAGTAATCACCACACCATTTGCACTGTAATGGAACTATATGTTTTGGACCTTGGTCTTAAATTACGAACGTCTTACATTTCCATCAATGAACCTTGGTGGAGACAGAAGGAGTCATTTGTCTCATGTCACTGATGCAATGTATGGATGCTTTCACAAGCTTGTTGCAGAATATGATCTTTTGAGTTTGTATTGTATTATATTCCCAATGACATAATTTGTAAAAATAACATAGAAATGAGCCAGGCGTATGAGTCAGGTTTGATTTCTCAGCAGCAATTTTCACTTTGGGTACCAACTGCAAACTTCTGCTGGGAAACCTTCCCCTTAAACCCAAGGAAAGGTAAATCTGGTGTAGTGGAAGTGAAATCCAGCTAACTGATCTCACCCAGAGTAACTGTCTGGTTGTGGATAGTGAGGATAAATAATCAACACCAACTTTCATTTGTAAGGCACATCAAATAGTGAAAGTGTCTTGCATATTAAAGGTGACCACGAGAGTCCAAGATCAGTTGAGCATCATAACAATGGTAGAACCAGGATAGCTACACAGACAGACACAGAAAGTGTTTTACGAAAAGAAAATGATCTGGGTATTAGAAGAAATGTAAAAGGGAAAATGCAACATCAGGTGGACCTGTACAGCAGGTTCTACACCCATGAGCATCCAAGAAAATTGATGTACGTCAGAAGCAGATGTTGGCCTATTGAAGGGGAGTTTTAAGTATGAAGAAGAAGCAAGGAGAAAGGACTCCCCAAAGAAAGAGTTTGTGTTTTACTGCAGAGTGTATAGAATGAGCTGGAAGTAAAAATGAGTCCTTACAGTAGGCCCAGTATAGTACTACACCAGCTGTGTCCATGGTGGTATTCTTATTCCTGTCAAAAATGCCCCACATGATTTCTTTTTTGCTAAAGACAAGTTGTGAGGGTTTGAGGCAGCTTCACTCAGACACAGCATATTTGCAAGAAAGAAGGAGCTCATTGGTGGTAGCCTTCCAAAATGTTTTGTGAATAAGCCCACATTGACTGAATAGTTACTTGCTATGTGCATGATGCAGAGTCATGGAGCAACAAAGTTTCCAATGACATGAAAATGGAAGATCCAGATTGTGTGAAAAGTAGATGAAGTGGAATGAAGTGTATTTAGTAAATGCAATCAAGCACCTCTGTGTCACCAGAAGAAATTGCCTATATGTAATCAGCTGAACTGTAGCAAGAAAGCCAATATAAAGTGGACATGAATGTGAAGGATCTCGGAGAGGTTGGTGTTTGCTGTGGGAAGGCTGAAAAGAAGAATTTTAAAATCAAAACTGATGTTGTGAGGGAGTAGTACTGCAAAATAATTTTAACATGGACAAATGAGACGGCAATAATGTAACATTTTGGTGGAGCTTTGAACTGTGGAGGTTTAACATTGACAAGTGGAGAATTGGAGACTTCAAACCTGGAAGGTGAAGTTTTCATAGCCAATCAAAAGACCTCTATGGACACAGCCAGCAACATTATGGAGGTGAATGAAAAGGCAGTTATTCCATTGGGAAGACACAGCTTGGGATTGAGTGCAAACATCATTTGTGCGCCCTCTGATTGTGACTTCTCTTTGGGCGGCACAGTGGTGCAACAGTAGAGTTGCTGCCTTACAGATCCAGAGTTCTGGGTTCGATCCTGACTACGGGTGTTGTCTGTATGGAGTTTGCATGTTGTCCCTGTGACCGTGTGGATTGTCTCCGAGTGTTCCCATTTCCTCCCACACTCCAAAGACGTACGGGTTTGTAGGTTAATTGGCTTTGGTAAAAAATTGTAAATTGTCCCTAATATGTAGGATAGTGCTGATAGACAGGACGATCACTGGCCAACGCGGATTCAGTGGTCGGAAGGGCTTGTTTCTGCATTGTATCTCAAAAGTCTAAATTAAAGTCTAAAGTCTACTGAGATTCATGCACAGGCTGCTGTCAGAGCCAAAGAGATGGCTTTGAATTTGTCTACATTCATCTGGCATTAACTTTGGTTCACTCAAATCATTCTGCTCGTAAAACATCTGAGGAATTTTACAAATCCTTTGGATATTGAAGGAGATAAGGAGATATAGCTTGAGCTGTGCTTCTGCTTACATGCTGCAATTCAGAAATAATGTGTCCGAAAAGTTGGTCCTCAGTAAAATGTCGATGTTAGAGTTATTTTCCTTCAGAAAGTGGAGACTTTTCCGGCCTTGGCTGGCCGTTGGACAAGTGTTCAGTGAAACGGGGTCTATGCTTGGTCTCAAATCGTCCACCGACATTTACTCCACCTTCAACATATTCCCGCCCCACACCTTACCACATTCCAGAGAGACTCCACCCTCTACTACTCTTTGGCTCACATATCCCTTCCCACCCCATCCCCAGATACTTTCCCCTGCAACTGCATGAGTTATAAACATATGTTCCTTGACATCCTACCTCATCTCCAACCAGGGACACCAGCAGACACTCCAGGAAAGACCGAGGTTCATGCGCATCTCCTCTAACCTCATCTACTGCACTCTGTGCTCCCAATGTGACCTTCGTTACATCGGTGGGACCAAGCATGTCGATTGTTTTGCTGAACATTTTCGCTTAGTCCACCAAGGCTTGCTGAATCTCCCAGTTGCTAAGCATTTTAACTCCCCTTCCTATTCCCATATTGATCTTTCTATGTGGGCCTCTTTAATTGCTATAGTGAGGCCACATGCAAAGTAGCGGAACAGCACCTCATATTCCACTTGGGTAGCGTATGAAATTAAATGTTCCAATTTTATGCAACCTACCCACAAAGAGCCACGTCCCCCTTTATCACACTCGGTTTCATGTGCCTCACCTGGATGCACACACATTTTCCTTATTCCTTTCTTCATCCCCTTCCACCTGCATTCCTTCCCGCAACTTCACATTTGTGCCTCTTTTATCCTTGAGTTGAGTTTGGTTTATTATCTGAGGTACAGTGAAAATATTTTGTTACTTGCTAACCAGTCAGCGGAAAGACTGATTACAATTGAGTCATCCACAGTGTCTAGAAGAAATGTTGCTGTTGGAGTAGAGATTTAAAAGAGTGGAGTGATAGTAATGCCTGATTGCAGATCCATTTCTGTGACCAGTACACAGAGAGTCGCCTGAGTTGGCCATCATCTTGGATCATTACCATTGCCTAACCTTATCCCCTAATCACACACTTTTTATCTTTTCATCCCTGGCCTTTGTCCAACCTTTTGCCTATCAAATATGCCCTCACATATATATACCTATCAAATACCCCCACGTCTCTTCCAGCTTTCTCTTCCCTACTACAATGTCTGAAGAAGAGATCTGACTCAAAACTTTAGAATTTAGATTTTAGAGATACAGCGTGGAAACAGGCCCTTCGGCCAACCAGCGATCAGTCCATACTCTAGCACTATCCCACATACTAGGGACAATTTAAAATAGTCAATTAACCTACAAACCAGTACATCTTTGGAGTGTGCACCCAGAGAAAACCAACCTAGTCACAGAAAGAACGTACAAATTCCGTACAGTCTAATCTGGGTCTCTGCCGTTAAGGCTGCAACACTACCACTGCTTCACTATGCTGCCCTGAAACATCAACTATCCAAGGGAAAGTTATGGTTTTATTAGCTTTTATATTACACACACACAAATATTAAACATTTACTAAGGTATATCAAATAAGAAGGTTGTATTATATCTGATTAGAAGCCCAAACAATTTATGAGTCACAGGTACAAAGCATTGTGAGAAATGTTTTGCCATTTCATTGGTAAAGGTCACACATTGTGTACCTACAAAGTAGATTGTTGTTTGTATTTGTCATGCAGGCTTTTCAAACTGTGGACTGTATGTGCAGTGCCTGAGGGCTGTACTACCTCATGTTATTTTCTAAGCTTGCCTGAAAAAATGTGATTTCCATTGAAGGTCAAGATGTTAATTTTTTATTGTCTCACAGTCCTTTTTGTCAGCTGAATTCATGGAGTACTGTATTGTTTGTGATCCTTAAACTGCATAATCCTCAATTAAACAAAAAGGGAGGACATTCCCCACAATTTACACAAAGAGAGGGAGTGGGACCATGCATGTTGAGTCCAGGAGCCATTAACTAAACAGAACTGAATCTGGTGTCTTTGCTTTACCGGAGTAGCAGGATAATGACATCTGGTACAAACATATTACAGGATCACATGTATCAATAACACCAGGGCGGCACAGTGGTAGAGTTGCTGCCTTAAGGGCCTGTCCCACTTACGCGACCTTTACAGGTGACTGCTGGCACCCGTGATAGGTCGCCGAAATTTTCAACATGTTGAAAATTCAGCGGCGACCAGAAAGATGCCACGATTCTTTGGAGACCTCTCACGACCATAGGAGACCTCTCACGACCATACAGGCGACCCCTGGTGACATGTCGTGGGTGACCTCTCACAACCATAGAAGACCTCTCACGACCAATCAGCCTGTCGTGAGAGGTCACCATACATACGGGTGCCGACAGTCGCCTGTAAAGGTCGCGTAAGTGGGACAGGCCCTTTAAAAGGAGGAGCCGGTGTGCTTTGTGACTTTGTCAGCGCCATAGGTGGCCGCTAATTGTATACATTGCATATGCAAGCAAATAATCTCACTGTGCCTAGTCCAATGAAAATAAAACATTCCCATTCCTAAGTGGTGGCCAAGTCTGAGGTGATGGAATCTGAGTCCTCCTTTCTAGAACACCAATATTGCCTTTGACAGGTCACTGTTGTCAAAGGAATTGTTCAAAACTGTTCAGATGGATTAAAATAATAAACAACGATCTTGAAAGTAATTTAAAAATGAGAAAATAATGAATTAGAAATGTATTATTCCACTGTCAATTAATTAAGTGTAAATATACAGAAGAATAAAGAAACAATAACGCTAAACTAAATTCCCTTCTTCAGTGAAGGCCTACAACCTTCTAGTGGAAAGAACAGGGGCCACATGCAAAGTACACCCAGTACCTCAGTTTAGAATGTTCTGGGAATGCTGCTGGGCTCTGAGTCCAATGGAATGGAATGGGAGGTCAGATATATTGGAATCTGTCCTTCAGCTCATTCTGTATCTCTAAGCTGCTATGTACAGATGTGGTTTGGAAGTCCAAAATATGTAACCATTTAAATCGTGGAGCTAACATTTTGTTGACTGAATGACCACCTATAAAGACGAACAATTTGACCCAGTATGTTTCTCTCAAAGTTAAAAAAATGTATTTTGAGAGTCATTCAATGTTATGTCCAATTAATTTAGGTTTAGGTTCAGATATACTATGGTTACGTGCCCTCACTCCTTGGCTCTTGGTTTTCTTTCCCTCTTCCCTTCTCCTTCTTGTTCATAGCTAGTCTCGTTTGAAATAAATGGGACATTTTTGAACATAGGTGAAAGTTACCTCACTTATATCATCTTAATTTTGGCGCATATTCACTCAGTCATACAGTTATATAGCCAGAATGGCGTGCTTTAAAAAAAATCTATAATTAATTTTACTCCAGTAAACCATTAGGAACTTTCCCCCCATGATTTAAACATAATTTGAAAAACAGATTTAGGCAAATATTGCTAGAAGACATTTTTTTTCAGAACCCTTCATTTTGAAGTCTTTTTGATGGCTCTATCATTTGCCCTTTGGTTATCTACATGGCAGTTTTCCAGATTAACCATGTACTTTCTATAAAGTTAAGGCGGATACCCTGGCTATGGAAGTTAACCTAAACAAAACGTTGCAAGTCTCCAAACACTGACTTCAATTGATATGGTTCTTAATAATCCTCAGCACATCGAATCAAGTTCTTCTAAGCCAATTATCAGCAGAATTTATTCATCAACATTCTCCCATTAATGAACGATCTTTCAAGATATGTTATTATCCATCCTTAGTAGATTATATATATTCAGTTCAAAGCTTTTGGCAAGTTCATTCCAGACATTCCTCTTTATATATGAAGTTTATTGCTTTGGAGCTAGATGGTAATCTACAAAATGACTATTTTGTACAATAAAGCATTTATTATACAGGCTATAAAACTGAAAGTGAATTACAGTTTCTTTAGTAAACTGGAACCCTGAGGAGCTGCTTTTCTGATGACTGCAAAAAAAATGCATAGGAGGTCTATGAGGCCGAGAATCATTGTGCCGCAACAGTACAGAGCCAACCATGACTGGCCTATCTCCTACCAGTTAGAGCACTGTTCCCACAAATCTATTAGAGATTTACGAGGATGTTGCCAGGACTAGAGGGTGTGAGCTACAGGGAGAGGTTGAGTAGGCTGGGTATCTTTTTCATGGAACACAGGAGGATGAGGGGAGATCTTATAGAGGTATAAAAAATCATGAGAGGAATTGATAGGGTAGACGAACAGAGTCTTTTGCCCAGACTAGGGGAATCGGGGACCAGAGGACATAGGTTCAAGGTGAAGGGGAAAAGATTTAATAGGAATCCGAGGGGTAACATTTTATACAAAGGGTGGTGGGTGTATGGAACAAGCTGCCAGTGGATGTAGTTGAGGCTGGGACTATCCCATTGTTCAAGAAACAGTTAGACAGGTACATGGATAGGTCAGGTTTGGAGGGATATGGACCAAGCACAGGCAAGTGGGACTAGCATAGCTGGGACATTGTTGGCCAGTGAGGGCAAGTTGGGCCGAAGGGCCTGTTTGCACATTGTATCACTTTATGACTCTATGACTCTATGACAGACTTTATGGAATCTTTAGGATATTGAAGCTCAAAGCTTTGTGCAAGAAATATATTAATTGCTCAAAGCAGAGCCAGTTGCCTGCAAGCCATGATAAATCCAATAGTTAATTAGCATGATGTGGTTTAGTGGTTATAGAATGTTTGTGTTAAATTCAGTCTGGTTTGTTCCTCTGTATTCAATTGAAATGGTATTGATGCAATCCCCAACAACAAAAGCAGAGGCAGGAAGTTCTCAATTGCCGAAAGGCATATGTAACAATTAATTTCAATGTGTTTAGTTTCTTCTATTTGACAGAAATGCAGACCTTATAATAGGTTTTAATGAAGTTCCCAATCTGTTCATATTTCTATAATCATAACAACCACAGAAATGGAGTTCATATTCTTAGAATTTCACAGACAATATATATATAGGGGCTTATGAACAATGACGGATAGATAAATACATTTTCTATCTTAAAACGTACCTTCTTCTGGGATAAGCAAACAAAACAGAAGCAGGCTAACTTGGGAGAAAATAACCAGTTAATTAAATTTGGAATTTAAGAAAGCCAGTAAAAGTGACCAGGTTGTAAAGTTCGATGACATCCTTCAGTTGCATCTTTTAGTGTATTTGCCTCTCTTACCTGTGAATCCAGTCACAAGAAGTAAGACTGAGCCTTCCTGGGCCATTTCCCCTTTCAGGATTTTCTGTCTACAATGGAATGGCCCAGCCAACCATACATTTACCTCAAAGTACAACAAAATCAATAAATAATAAAAGATGAAACATTCAGTATTGACCTAGGAACCAGAGATCAAAAAGTCTGATGGATCTGCAGCAACCTTGCTCAATAACATTGAAGGATTTCTACCAAAAGTTGGAGAGGCCTAATTAAGCAGCAGTCTGACATAGTCAGAGTTACAGAATCATACTTGAAAAGAATGTATGGGTTCTTACTTTAATGATGTGTATAGCAGATACTGTAAATATAATGAATCACTGAGATGTATAGTGAGCTGCTAATACACTTGTTTCTTATTATTTCCACCCTCACATCTTACCCAATGTATGTGCTTGTGTGAATTATATATTCATAGATTTACATCTACATTGGTTTTTCTCTTTGGAAAAACATGTGTATTTTATATATTCACACTATTGACAACATTTACATTTCTGCAGGTTTTCTGAGTCTTTGATCTTCTCAAAGGAACTTGAGTTGCCGGTGTGTCAACTTCTTGAGTTGAGAATGTTTTTGTTTCTTGATTCATTTCAATAGAACTCTGTGTAATTTCTTCTGTAGTCCCAATGAGATCAGCTTGTGGACCACATAATGAGGATATAACTCTTTGATATTGTCTTGTATATTCCTTGCAGGCATTAAACAAGTTATGCTTATGTTTGTAATTATGTCTCCTATTTTCACAAGATATCCCTTTATATTTCAGGCATCCACATTTGATCCAACATTCCGTTTCCGTCTATCACCTTTGCCAGGCAGCACGATATCCATGAATTGTTTTGACAACTTAAGTCATTTCATTTCCCTCTTGAGTTTTGGCCAAACTAATGTTCTGATTATTCTACATATTAGCACTTCAACAGAGGTACACCTTTGATGGAATATGGCACTGTTCTGTAATTTAGCAGAAAATGTGCACATTGATGCCTTGTTAAATTTGAGCATCCTCATGACAATTTTCACTGATCTTTCATCTGCACTAGTTGAGATTGGGTATGGAGAAATAAGGACTTAAATAATGTCCTTTTGTTTCTTAAAGCAATGAAACTGAGGGCCATTATCTGGCGCTAACGTTTCCAGTAAACTACACGAAATAATACAATTCAATGTTTTGACACCACGCAGAATATTGGAAGAACTCAATGAGTCAAGCAGCATCTGTGTTGACAAAAGGTACAAGTTAATGTTTTGGGTTTGTTTCTGCTTCCTTAGATGCTGACTGACTTTTGAGTTCTTCCAGCATTCTGTTTTTTTCTTGATTCCAGCATCATTTGTCTTCAACAGATGATTAGTTCTCTTCTCACAATAATGAACAGAGACTCTGGAACTATTTTGGAGGCTAAGGGGGAGGTGCAGCGAGATCTGGGCGTCCTTGTATACCGGTCACTGAAAGTTGGCTTACAGGTACAGCAGGCAGTGAAGAAAGCTAATGGAATGTTGGCCTTCATAACAAGTGGATTTCAGTATAGGAGTAAAGAAGTTCTTCTGCAGTTGTATAGAGCTCTGGTGAGACCACATCTGGAGTATTGTATACAGTTTTGGTCTCCTAATTTGAGGAAGGACTGAAGAAGGGTTTCGGCCGAAACGTTGCCTATTTCCTTCGCTCCATAGATGCTGCTGCACCCGCTGAGTTTCTCCAGCATTTTTGTGTACCTTTGAGGAAGGACATCCTAGTGATTGAAGCAGTGCAGCGTAGGTTCACGAGATTGATCCCTGGAATGGTGCGACTGTCATATGAGGAAAGATTGAAAAGACTAGGCTTGTATTCACTGGAGTTTAGAAGGATGAGGGGGTATCTTATAGAAACATATAAAATTATAAAACGACTGGACAAGCTAGATGCAGGAAAAATGTTCCCAATGTTGGGAGAGTCCAGAACCAGGGGCCACAGTCTTAGAATAAAGGGGAGGTCATCTAAGACTGAGGTGAGAAAAACGTTTTTCACCCAGAGAGTTGTGAATTTATGGAATTCCCTGCCACAGAGGGCAGTGGAGGCCAAGTCACTGGATGGATTTAAGAGAGAGTTAGATAGAGCTCTAGGGGCTAGTGGAGACTGGTTTCCCTCTCCCCTAACTCTCCGTCTGAAGAAGGGTCTCGATCCTTCTATTGTCTATTGACCCGAAATGTCACCCATTCCTTCTCTCCAGAGATACTGCTGTCCTGCTGAGTTACTCCAGCATTTTGTGTCAATAGTGGAATAATGGTTCAGTTTCAGTCTTACAGTAGATTGGCTTTGCATCTGGATTTCTAAGAGTATGGATATTTGGTCGGTGGGGGCACTGCAAGTCGTCTGCCTTGCCAGCAGCGTGTCCGTTATTTAGACTTTTGTTGTTTTTTTGGTGTTTCCAAATGTTTTAGTGTCTCTCGGTATGTCTTGTGTAGGAGGTGGTGGGGGGGAAACAGGTTTTGTTCGCCTCCTCGATGGAGAGGTGACTTTTTCCATGTCGCCTCCCTCGCGGCGTAACAACTTGGATTGGAGCGGTCTTTCCCGGAGTCTGGACCAGAGCTACAACAGCCGGCACAGTGTGGACTTTTCCATCGCAGAGCGGGGCGAACCCTTGCCGGGGTTCGCCAGAGAGAAGTGCTCCGATCACTGTCCTGGTCACTTTGACATCATGGGGCTGTGGTCTGCGGAGTTTCTAGCTGCAGGCCTGGCGTGGACTTACCTTCCGAAGGCTGGGACCCCTTGCTGGGGATCGCCGGAGAAGAGCTCCGACTACCGGCCTGCGGCCTATAACATCCTGAAGCCGCGGTCTCCGGTAAGAAAGTGCCAATTCGTGCACTCCAAGCCACGAATTGAACCAAGTGTTCAACCATCCCGAAGTCAGAGTTTGGATCATCCCGACGAGAGGGCCTCTACATCCGGTCAGCAGGGAGGTTCTACTGCAGTTGTACAGGGTCTTGGTGAGACCATACCTGGAGTATTGCGTACAGTTTTGGTCTCCTAATCTGAGGAAAGGCATTCTTGCCATAGAGGGAGTACAGAGAAGGTTCACCAGACTGATTCCTGGGATGGCAGGACTTTCATATGAAGAAAGACTGGATAGACTTGGCTTGTACACGCTAGAATTTAGAAGATTGAGGGGGGATCTTATAGAAACTTACAACATTCTTAAGGGGTTGGACAGGCTGGATGCAGGGAGATTATTACCGATGTTGGGGAAGTCCAGAACTAGGGGTCACAGTTTAAGGATCAGAGGGAAGTCAGTTAGGACCGAGATGAGAAAATCATTTTTTACACAGAGAGTGGTGAATCTGTGGAATTCTCTGCCGCAGAAGGTAGTTGAGGCCAGCTCATTGGCTATATTTAAGAGGGAGTTAGATGTGGCCCTTGTGGCTAAAGGGATCAGGGGGTATGGAGAGAAGGCAGGGATGGGATACTGAGTTGGATGATCAGCCATGATCATATTGAATGGCGGTGCAGGCTCGAAGGGCCGAATGGCCTACTCCTGCACCTATTTTCTATGTTTCTATCCGTAGCGGCGACTACGGAGGGTTTATGGCCCTGACGACGGGTGAACACAGGAGGAGGACTGGCTGAACTTTGTTGCCTTCCACTGCCGTGAAGAATGCTGTGGTGGATGTTTGTGTTAAATCTTATTGTGTATTGTGTGTTCTTTTAAAGTGCATCGCTGCTGGCAAATTCATTTCACTTCGGGTGCATGTGACGAATAAAATTGACTTTGACTTTGACTTTGACTTTGACTTTGATAATCTACACTTGCAGATATCTTCAAACATATCTGCATGTTTTCTTAAAAGCATGCCCGTATAATTTTGAAACAAAATGACAAATATCTATTCCAGTCCAGTCCAATTCTCTGAACTAATCTTTGTCCATCAAATGTGATCATCAGAGTAATAAGGCATTACTATTGGTAGTTTTATTTGCTAATCATATTGAATATTTAGTCTGATGTAAAGTCTTCAATATGTGTGTTTTAAGTTGGCTGTATTCTTCATCAGCTTGAGTTTCTCAGTGAATCGGCTACCTGTTGCTTTATTGATGCTCAGGTCAATGCACTCACCTTTCAACCATCATTTCCTCTTGATGTGGTTGTGCTTTTCAACTTTGTAGCGTAAACAGTATGAAAATCTATTTCACCATCATTCTCACTATTTCCTCTGATATATTCACATTATTCACCCTTCCCCTTCCACCTATACTCTCTGGCTTCATATGTCATGTCACTTCTCTCCAATATCTCCTTATCTCCCACTTCTTGTCTTTTCATATCTGGTCTTTGTTCAAACACCGCTGATCAAACCTCCCCCCTCAACTATATCTACCAAGGACTTGCCAGACCTTGTTCTGCCCCTGCCTCTTCCAGCTTTCTCTCCCCTACTATAAACAGTCTGAAGAAAAGCTTGGACCTGAAATGTCTCCAGAGATACTGCCTGACCCACTGAGTTACTCCAGCACTGTATTTTATTTATTAGTCTCACTGGCTTCAGTTCTGAGTAAACTTCCAGTCTGTGGCTTTTTGCTGTGAAAACTTCCTTTCTGTGAAGAAATCGCGTTGCTGGAACTGTTTTTGGTGAACTAACATTGCTTATGATTTGCATGGTGAGCATATGGGTCCTTTTTTTTCCTGGCAGTAAAATTATTTTGTTGTTTGATGTTAACACCCATGTTTTGGATGCCATCCATTAAATCTGCAACAGCAGTTTATGCCAATCTCACCTTCGTGCTTCCGATTCTGCTTTGGAGCTCCAGTCTCCATCACTGGTCCACTACTGTGAACCGTTGCCATATTTATAATTTGGATTGGGAAGAATTCTTCAGCATTCCTCAGTGCCTTCATTTCCACAGATGTTGCAATTTTGTTGGCAAGATCAAATGTAAGATTCAATGTCGAATAAAAGAGATGCAGATGCTGGAATCTGCAACACCAAAAAAACAAAATACTGGACAAACTCAATGAGTTAAGCAGCATCTGTGGAGACAAAGAAGTGACAATTCGAGTTGAGACCCTACATTAGGACTGGGCGGCAGGAGGAACGGTTGCTGATGTATAGTGGTATGAGAAGTGTGAGGGTGGGGCTGCGTTGGGTAGAACCAGATAACGAGGGGAGATTGGGCACATGGATGCTCGTGGGGGAGTGGATGGTAGACCCACCAAGTCCTATCTGCCCATCTTCCCCATCCCATCTAGTTCCACCCATCGCCTACCAGCCTCTATCTCATCACCTCATATTGCTATATACTGGCAATCTTTCCTCTTCCCACACAGTTCTGATGCATAGTCTTAACCCAAAACGTCAACTTACAGATTCTATCTTCACAGATGCTACGTAACCTGTTGAGGTTTCCTAATATTTTGTCATGATTAATAACTATGTGTTTACCAATTTAGATTGAATGTACTAATTGATTAAGCCACAAAACAATCTTGTCCAAAAACACACAGTTGAAAAAAATTGTAAACGTTTTAGTGACAAGACAGGTCCTTCAATGAGCTGATGTACTCACTGACAGGCTTGTCAAACTTTTGATTACTAGTTCCCTATTTGTAGATATCAACATCTGAGGGCTTAGGGTTGCTCCTGTAGCTTTTGCAGAACTTCAGCACAGGAAGCATCTTTTGCTTTTCGTGGTGTTGCAAGATTCGTTAGCATACTGTGCATGTCTTAACTAATTTTTGCAAAGATTTATTGCCCACCCTTTACTCCTGAGGAGATGAGAGAATTCCTGTCTCTAGGAATAACCTCCCAGATCTTGACTAAGGGTATTGATTTTCATATTATTCTTCCCCTAGTTTTTGACTCTAATGTGACGAGTACATTCTTTTCAGTAATTCCCTGCAATAGCTCATGCTGTTTGAACCAACAAATGTTCCTTTGTTCCCAATGTACAATTTTACTTTTGTTGCAATTATGTCGGTTTAGGCTGACTCCCTCACTATACTGCCCACCTCCCTCAACCAACCCCTTCGAGAATGCACAACAAAACCAGTATGTAGCAGAGAGGGGCTCTGCTACATACTGGTTTTGTTGTGCATTCTCGAAGAGAGAGCAATTGTTGTTGTTCCAAGCATAACCGATAGAGTCAATCGAACAGGTATATTCAAAATTAAAATATTGCCTCTTCTTTCACTAACCTATTGATTTATGTAAGTTTACCATCAGTGTAAGATGATTTCTATCTGAGGATTGTTGAACATTGTATTCAGTGTACAAATACAAAAATAAATTTATATTTAGGAGTTGCAGCTCTAGTTTACCAAAAAAGATGCAAAGTCCTAAGATAAATCAATGGATCATGCAGCATCTTTGGAGAACATCGATAGGCAATGTTTCAGGTTGGGATCCCTCTTCAGACTTGATGCAGGTCAGACAGCATCTCTGGAGAACATGGATGGGCAACTTTTTGGGCCAGGATCCCTCTTCGGATTTTCTTTTTTGGTTGACAGAGCAGCATTTTGCAAAGATTGTGGGAGTCCGGGCTCAGGATAGTTGACAGTGAAAATTAACCTTGAATTGTAAAACAAAACAATGGAAGTTAACTGCATATCACTCATCGTGTGCAGTGGGAAGGACACAGTGTGATGTGTTGCCATGTTGTAATATCTTGCCTAAGTTTGGACTGTTTGCTGGACTGTGCACAGGTTTTTAGAGGTGGTCACACTGTTGGTCCCACTGATTGTCAATATGGTCAAGGAGGACAAACATAAGAATTTGGAGACCCATCTCACTGTTGAATGTGGATTACATGATCCAGTGCAAGGTCAACATCGATCAGATTTAGTCTGTTATAGAGTCATAGAGTGATACAGTGTGGAAACAGGTCCTTCAGCCCAACTTGCCCACATTGACCAACATGTCCCAGCTACACTATTCCCACCTGCCTGCGCTTGGTGCATATCTGTCCAAACTTGTCCTATCTATGTACCTGTCTAATTGTTTCTTAAATGGGATAGTCCCAGCCATAACTCTGGCAGCTTGTTCCATACACCCACCACCCTTTGTGTGAAAATGTTACCCCTCAGATTCCTATTAAATCTTTTCCCCTTCACCTTGAACCTATGTCCTCTGGTCCTCGATTCCCCTACTCTGGGCAAGAGATTCTGTGCATCTACCCGATCTATTCCTCTGTTCTGGAACATGTGATCCAGCAGGACCATACCAGTGGTGTACCTGGCAGCAAAATCTCTCATAGCCTTGCGCTGCTCAGCGATACCATCACCAATGTGCTGGACAAGGGGGTGGACACTTGTGTGCTCAGTTTAGACAAGGGATAGGCCCTTGACATGATATTACGCATGTTCATCTCCAAAATGGACTTTGGGAAGGCAATCAGGAATTTAGATCCTAGTTCTCTACACAGACATCTACAATGCAAAGTCAATAGGGAGAAACAATTCTCTTCCCCATCAAGTCTGCAATAACACAGGGTTGTCCACTTTCCTTGCCTTGTTGGCATAGAACCCTATGGAGGCCAGGGAGTGGGGGCAGTCAGGTCACCACCTTCCTGGACATGTACAGCATCACAGCTTCCCTTCTTCAGACAAATTCTCATAGGGGGTGGGGGAGGGTGGTGATGGAGAATTCTATAAGATTGGTGGGGCGTGACAAAGTTTGGCAAGTGATAGGCGGATACAGGTCAGGGGGGCTTTTGATTGGCTGATAATCGGACCAAAGCCAGAGATGAAAAGTCAAAAAATGTGAGATAAGAAAATAAGAATAGAAAATGCATGAAATGTGAAGCCAGAGAAAGGTATATAGGTGGAAAAATGCAGAGGAAGGTGAAAGAGAGAAATGTGTATGTAATCATTTGGGGCACAAGGAAGAGAGAGGGGAAAAAGAATTGGGGATGGTCAAAGAGGGAGAATTCAGTGTTCATGCTGTTGGATTGTAAGCTATCTAAGCAGAACATCGGATGCTGTTCCTCCAGTTTGGTGTGCCTTTACTCTGGCAAAGGTGGAGGCCCAGGAAAGGTCAGTTTGGGAATGGGAAGGGGAGTTAAAATCAGCAATCACTTAGCAATGTCTTAGCAATTGGAAGATCCTTAGTTGATCAGCAAGCCTTAGGTGACCGAACACAAGTGTTCAGTGAAATGGTCGCCTAGTTTATGGTCAATCTTGCTATTGTATGGGAGACCATATCAGGAACACCAAATGAAGTTGATGAGGTTAGAGAAGGTGCACATGAACCACTGGAAGGGCTGCTGGGATCCAGGGATGGATGTGAGGGAGGAGGTATATGGACAAGTGTTACATCGCCTGTAGTTGTAGTGGAAAGTAGGTGGTTTGGATGGGAAGGGATGAGTGAACCAAGAAGTTTCAGCGAAAATGGTTTCTGATGAAAGTGGAAAGTGGTGGGGATAGGAAAATGTGACTTGTGGTGGGATCACATTGAAGGTGGCGGAAATGTTGGAGAATAATATGTTGGATGCAGAGACAGGTGGGGTGAAAGGAAAGGACAAAAGGAGCTCTATCCTTGTACAGTCTCGGGGGAGGGGGAGTGCATGTAGAACTGTGGGATACAAAGGAGACATGGGTGAGGGATCCATCCAGAACAGCAAAGAGGAAACTAAGTTTTGTAAAGAAATATAATATCTTGGATGTCCTGGAAGGGAAAGTCTCACCTTGGGAACAGGTGTGGCGGAGACAGGGAAATTGAGAGTAGTAGATGGCGACTTTGCAAGAGACAGTATGTGAGGAAGGAGATATAGTCTAGATCACAGTGGTTGGTGTGTTTGTAGTAGATATCAGTCGATAGTTTACAGCCCAATTGTATGTATTGAATTCTCCAATTGTAGGTTAAAACACCCCCCCGCCCCCCCACAGAAACCTTTCCCCCCCCATTTTCTCCCCCTCTCTTCCTTATATCTCACCTAGGTGGATACCCATTTCGCCCTTTTCCCTTCCACCCCCTTTTCCCCTTCCACCTTTATTCCTTCCTCTAGCTTCACATTGCACGTGTCTTCTCCTTATCTCACACTTTTTTTGTCTTTTTATTTCTGGTCTTTGTCCAACCATCATCTGATCAAAACACCCCTCACCTGTATCCACCCATCACTTGTCAGTCTTTGTCCCATCCCCATCTCTCTTTTGGCTTTCTCCCCCCCCCCTCCCCCCACTACTACAATCAGTCTGAAGAAGGGTCCTGACCCAAAATGTTGTCTATTCATGTTCTCCCAGAGATGCTGTCTGTCCCATTGAGTTACTCCAGTATGTTTGTAAACCAGCAACTGTAGTTCCTTCGTGTCTTTACAAGGCAAACATGAAGTTTTACTGGAAAATCATCAACTCATTAAAAGATGCAGCAAAAGATGAACATTTGCTCACAATTTGAGGGCCTTCTAGTACAATGAGGGGTCTGTAAGAGCATGGTGCCTCCTGATTTATTCCAAATTTCAGGAGGTTGTGCTAAGGGACACACTGAAGCTTAGTGCAACCAGTGCAAAGGCTTCACAGGGAAAGACCACAGTCTAAGATCCTGCTGCTACAAGATATTGAGAGGCTAAGCGTTGAGTAAAAGCCTCCGCCCCAATACCTGATGTTTATAATTTCCAAGGAGGCTACAGGAGTAGCAATGGTATCTTGTACATAAGAATGTGCTGACACCACAAATGGCTAAAAATGATAACATTATGAATGTATAGACTGAATGATACTATGAATAGAAACAAAGCACATAATTAATTTGGTGTTTCTTGTATATATTTTCATGCATGAAGTTTATTTTTGAATATAAAAAACACCCATGTTAACAATAAGTGAATGCCTATGTCTATTGAACTGGGACTAAAAAATAATTGGTCATATTGCAAGCATGCTGCTTTTTTAAATACGTGCAGTAATTAATGACATTTATGGGATTACAAATGGTAGTGTGATTTTATTTTCATAATTGTGATTCATTTAGCAAAACGATAAAACCTTTATTGACAAGTCTCTTTACATTTTGAACCATGTCAGTCATTCAGATCAGCAACAAGCCATTCAGCTCATTAAGTCCATGCTGACTTTCATTCACCCAGTTATACTAATCCAACACCAATCCCCTTTGATTCTCCCCTTATTCCCATTAATTTACCCACTTTCTGTCACTCATCTGCTTATTAGAGGTGGGTTACAATGGCCAAATAAAGCTATTAGTTATGATTCATTGATTTCACTTTGACAGTGGAAATAGTGATGGGTCTGTCCCACTTCGGCGACTTTTTAGGCGAGTGCAGGAGACTCTGCGCTCGCCACATGGTCGCCACATGTTCACTGGTGGTCTCTGGTGAGTCTCCTTCATGGTCACGAGGAGTTCCCACATTCTGGGAACTAGTTGCGGCCTCAGTATGGTCGCTGCAAATTTTTCAACATTGAAACATTTTCTGTGACCAAAAATTGGTCACCATGGAGATAATCGATAATCCTGTAGTTGTAGGTGCAGTTGTGGTGGGGTCGCCATGTAGTTGTAGGTATTTTTTTAATTCATCGCCTTTGCTGACTGGTCATTTTCATTGGCTCATTGGGGGGGAAAAAACGTAAGCAGGAGTTTTCAGAACCAAGGATAGCCGATCGGTAATGTTAAATATCTGCCGAACTTAACAGCGGTGTATCTCTGGCTTATTAAAAGTTGTCTGGCGTCTTAAAAGTTGTCTCCACTCCTTCTCCCCCCTTCTCCCCCCTCTCTCCCCCCTCTTTTAAAGGACTTACCGTACACTGTGCTAGCCGTCTTAATTACTCTCTGCCACAGAAGGTAGTTAAGGCCAGTTCATTGGCTATATTTAAGAGGGCGTTAGATGTGGCCCTTGTGGCTAAAGGGATCAGGGGGTATGGAGAGAAGGCAGGTACAGGATACTGAGTTGGATGATCAGCCATGATCATATTGAATGGCGGTGCAGGCTCGAAGGGCTGAATGGCCTACTCCTGCACCTATTTTCTATGTTAATTACAGCGCCAACCTTCCTGTTCATCGTGGTGTATGTCTGTATCACCTTGGCTTTGCACCATGTGCTCCCCCCGCTTGCTTTGGCCCCTGCCTTTGCGATATGTTTGTGTGTGTGTGTGTGTGTGTGTGTGTGTGTGTGTGTGTGTGTGTGTGTGTGTGTGTGTGTGTGTGTGTGTGTGTGTGTGTGTGTGTGTGTGTGTGTGTGTGTGTGTGTGTGTTTGTGTATGTATGTGTTCCACTCTGACAGTCGCCGTTCCAGTTCCCGGTTTTTCAGGCGACTGCTGGCAACTTGACAGTCACCAGCAGTCCGCTGAAAAATCTCCTAAGTGGGACGGGCCCATAACCTCCTTCACTTTTTACCGTTTATATCAAATCTCCTTCAATATGTCTCTTAAATGGTTTCCACTTCTTTGTGAAGTTTGTGTAATGGACAAGTTGTGCTAATAAATGCTACAAGAAAAATGTAGAGGATTTAAAAGTGCCCCGAAACACTTTTATGAAAGGTAGATACGTATGGGTTGTTATTGTTGGCAGAGCAAAGCCAAGAATTCTGATGAATCTTGGGCATATACTGTCTCCGCATGGCAACGAAGCCTTCAACAGGTCCAGACAGTTCCAACATTTTAGGTAGACACAAAATGCTGGACAGGCAGCATCTCTGGAGAGGAGGAAGGGTGATGTTTCAGGTCGAGACCCTTCTTCACGACCTCCCTTATCTACAGAGATGCTGCCTGTCCCGCTGAGTTACTCCAGCATTTTGTGTCTATCTTCAGTTTAAACCAGCATCTGCAGTTCTTTCCTACACTGTAGGACCAGGGAAGGCTGGGTTTCTCTTTATTAAGATTTGCTCTAACCCAGTTCCATCTGAGAACTCGAACATTATCAGCATTGGTATACAACAGGCACCTATTGGGGGATTGGCTTGAGAAGCTTGGCTAGGACTGTACACAACAAGGAACTGCAGATGCTGGAAAATCGAAGGTACACAAAAATGCTGGCGAAACTCCAGCTGAGTTTCTCCAGCATTTTTGTGTACCTGTACACAACTTAGTTTGTTAGTTGGACCCTACATTCTAATAGGACTTGATGGAATGGATCTGCCACTGGTGATACTGTAGCTAGGACCACTTACCTGTCACGTGATTTTAAGCCGTGTAACCTATTACATTCCTTTCATGCACAAAACGGAAAACCCAACAGATATGTGTTCCTATGAGCCACCAGCTGTTTACTGGTTCTCAGCAGCAGGGAGTGACTGTTGCAACCATAGGAATTCACACATTACAACTGTCTTGTTTTGTGGAACAATTCATTTAATGAGAAAATGTGATTGGCAGTCTGAGTAGCAGAATTTACACAAACAGATACTCCCAATGGAAGAAAAGTTTATTGGGGAATCTTAACAAAACAGTTTGAAAGCAGGGAACTGAACCAACATTAATTGAGCAGTGGCAAACACAATGGGATTTATTATGGTCAAAGATATGTTAATCATTAATCAGAAATGCCTGTTTGAAATATAGGTATTCACATAAAATTCTTCCCATTACAGATGGCTATAATTATATCTTGCCTGGAGGTACAAGAGCAGATGTCCATCGGATTAGTTTTTATGCAGCAATGTTGCTGTCTCCTTCTCTGAACTTGTGGAGTGTGTTGGATAATGTACTGAGACAATGTTTGTCATGGAACAGTGGCTGAATAACAGCACTGAGAGTTCTTAAAGATGATGACAAGTGAAAAGGCCGTTGGGTGCACAGAGTGGAAGGAGTCCTTGGCTCATGTTCTTTCTTCCTCCAGTACCTGGGACTGCTTCGCCTGGTCCCACATCTTCTTCCAGAGTGTCTCATCCAGAGCAGGAGGGTCCCCAGAAAAAGGTGCAACCCTTTCTCCACGTTACTCTTATGAATTATTGAAGATAGCTTCTATCTTCTGGCTGGATAGCTATCTAAGGTTGCTTAGAGTGGTACAGCTAAGTTTTTACTGTTTTTACTGAGTCTACTGTCCTTCCATTTAGTTCAGTTTAGAGATACAGTGCGGAAACAGGCCCTTCGGCCCATCGAGTCCGCACCGACCAGCGATTCCTGCACATTAACACAAGGGGCAATTTTTACATTTATACCAAGCAAATTAACCTACAAACCTGCACATCTTTGGAGTGTGGAGAGAAACCGAAAGTCTCGGAGAAAACCCACACAGGTCACGGGGAGAACATACAAACTCTGTACAACCAAGCACTAGTCAGGATATAACCTGGGTCTCTGGCGCAGTAAGCGCTGTGAGGCAGCAACTCTACCGCTGCGTCACCGTGCCAGGAAGACCCCTTTGTTCAATCATCTCCTATCAACTCCTCCCCCCTCACCTGTATCACCCTATTATCTGCTAGGCATTGTCCTGCCCCTCCTCTCTTCCAGCTTCCCCTCCCACAATTAGCCTGAAGAAGGGTCCCAACCCGAAACATCATGTATCCATTTTCTGCAGAGATGCTGCCTGACCCGCAGACTTACTCCAGCACTTTGTGTTCACACTCAGTTTGTAGGGTGGGTTTCTCAGAATTTTGCAATAAAATCTCGATAGAGGGCTGGTGAAGACAGCAGTGAATCAACAGTCCTCTCCCATAACATGAATGATGGACGTTAAACCTCAGCAACAGCTAATTTGGTCCCAATTAACTGGTCATTGTTGGTTGAACGCATTTGACCATAAATCTTATATTGAAGTAATGTGAGTGACTACGTGAAGAGCCCGCCAGACCGCATGCGTGTCAATATGTCGACGCATGGCGCGAGAATCACAGGTAAGAGAGAATGACAGGTAAGAGAGAAATTTTTTATTTCAGGAACGGGCCACTGCTCGGAAAATAGGGGCAATGGGCCCGGAGAAGCTGGCACAGCTTTTGCAGCTGCCGCCGTGGAGGCGGGATAAAAATAGCAACGGTCGGCGTGACCGGGATAACTGAACGTTATGGAGGCTCCGCGGGAGCACATCATAAAAATAGTAGCAACTGGCGCGTCCGGGATAGCTAAACACTATGGGGGCTCCGTGGGAGCACATTCTGAAAATAGCAGCGCCCGGCGCAGCCGGAATAGCTGAACGCTGGGGGAGCTGGCGTTTAAATCTAGCAGCTGTCGGCTAAGGACCGGTCAGCGATCGCTATACAGGCTATGTACAGAGAAAAATGCTCCGTGCACCGGAGGCATTAACAGGTGGCTTCAGCCAAATGCCTGTGGCAACACCTGGCTCAGGGTTGCAGTATTCCTCCCACTCTGATGAGGGGAGTATCGGAGAGAGGTGAATCCGATTATGGGATGCCGGCTTGACTGGGACATATGGGGGCCAGAAGCCTGAGGAAGCAACACCTGGATCAGGGTTGCGCTCTATTTCCTCCCCTAAAATACTCCATTGAGGCTCCAGAAGGGAGAAAGGACTCGGAGTCACTAGCAGGCGCAACCTGTCTGGTAAGTACAATAAATAAATGAATAAACAAACAAACATATATATAAAGAAAAAATAAATGGATGTATAAATAAAAGGGCAAGGGAAAGTGCTCCTAGCTCAGGAGACATTTACAGGCTGTGTCAGTCAGATGCCTGTGGCAGCAACACCTGATTTAGAGTTGCGCTATAATATCTCCCACTCAGAAGAAGGGAAGCAATACCTGGCGCAGGGTTGCGATATGATATTTCCCGCTCAGAAGAGGGGAGTGTTGGAGATTCTTACATATGTGACTCCAACTATGTGGATATTGATAAGAAAATCGAATCCCTGAACTAATGGGGGATATTTCATTTTTAATCATATGATGGAGCTACCGGCTCTTGTCACATATTTGCCATCCCTTTGGGGATAGGAGATTCACTGGAGAAAGATCTGGCTAAAAGTATCCGGGAAATATGCCAGTCCAGATAACTGCCAGACATTGGATGTTTCCATACATCAATTTCATCAGTTGGGATATCCCAGTGATAATATGTAGGCAACGAAATTATGTCAGCAAGTCCAAAAACCGCTCTGGAGTCATTTCACCTTTTGCAAGTCAGTAGATGGGCTCAACTCTCGGAAGTGCAGGAAATTGCATTATCACTTCTCTGTAATACCCAGTAATACCTCTGTAATACCTTCGCAAAATGCTATAAGGCATGAGATAATTCCCAAAATGGCTCATTTTTACAGGGCCAGTAACGTGCAGTCTGCATAGTATCTCTTCATAGAGAACTTATGTAGCTAGTTGAAGACTTGCAGGGGGAATTTAAGTCGGCTGCGGGGGTGGAGTACCATTCTAGGAAGCGCCGTTGAAGCTCCGGAAAGGAGCAGTCGGGAGTCATTAGCTGGCCTCGCAAGAGCAGCTTGTTGAACCAGGCTTGCAGTATGGCAGGCGTGACCTGTCCAGTGAACCCTGCTGAGGCTCCGTAGGTGCAGCTGGCCAAAGGAGCAGCCTGTTTAACCAGGCTGGGAATAAACTGGTAGCGTGGCCTGCACAATGAAGCTCCAGCAAGGCCTGTAGGTCGAAGAAGTAGTCTGTCCCATTCGGCTCAGGAATGCTGGCAGGCGTGCCTTGCACAGCAATATCGCTTTTGAGCTCCGGAAACGAGCTGTTGGCAAGCGTGGGGCTGAAGATGTGGTCAGACAGTGTCTGCAAATGGAATTTCGCTGAAGCTCCAACAAGCAGGTCGACCCGGCTTCACAGACGCTGGCAGGTAAGGTCTCTTTATTAACCTCCGTAAAACTCCGAAATGGAGCAGTCTGTTGGCCCAGGTTTGGATTTACTGGCAGCATGGGCTGTCTAGTATCTTTTCACTGTCTCTGGAGAAGATAATAATAATAATAATAATAATAATAATATATCTTTTATTGTCATTGCACGTCAGTGCAACGAGATTTAGTGTGTAGCTCCACTGATGTACAAGAAAGGTAAATAAATACAATACATAAATAAGCAAGCTGAATTGATTGACGTGACCATCTGAGGGAGACTGTCCAAAGGGAGTGGGTGGGGGGGAACTCATTAGGGCCGGTTCAGAGCCGCTATAGCTCTTGGGATAAAACTGTTCCTGAGTCTAGAGGTTCGGGCGTAGAAGGCCTTGTAACGTCTGCCGGAGGGAAGTAGTTGAAACAGACCGTGGCAGGGGTGTGATGAGTCCTTATGGATGCTGAGGGCCTTCCTGAGGCACCGCGTGTGGTAGATGCCCTCCAAGGCTGGTAGCTCTGTCCCGATGATCCGCTGCGCTCTGTTGACGACGCGCTGAAGAGCTCTCCTCTCCGCCTCCGTGCAGCTTAGATACCACACAGAGATGCCATACGTTAGTATGCTCTCTGTGGTGCAGCAGTAGAACATTGTCAGCAGCTGTTGGGGCAGACCAGTCTTTTTTAATGTCCTCAGGAAGAACAGTCGTTGCTGTGCCTTCTTGACCAGCGTGGCGGTGTTTGCGGACCATGTGAGGTCTTCTGAAATGTGAGTGCCCAGAAACTTAAAGCTGGACACTCTCTCCACACTTTCCCCGTAAATGGAGATTGGGGCGTATTCTCCAGAATGGGACCTCCTGAAGTCAATAATCAGCTCCTTGGTCTTGGAGGTGTTTAGTGCCAAGTTGTTATTGGCGCACCAGTCCGCCAGGTTCTGCACCTCCGCTCTGTAGTTTGTTTCATCACCTATGGTTGATCAGGTTGATGCAGAGACATTGGCAGGGTGCCTTGCATAGCAACCTCTGTAAGTTCCAAGTAGGAACAGCCTGGTTACCCTGGTTCAGGGTAGACAATCTTGGAACTGGCTGGCCATATGGGTCATATTGACCAGGGAAGCACTGCCTCAACATCTGTGATTGAGGTTATCAGGCTGCTCAGTAGAGTGAAGTAGTTGAAGTCTCCCTCAACACATGTTTTAATTTCTGCTCAGTTAGTGGAGTTGCAAGCTCGTTGGAAACATCATTGCCTTCCTCTCTGGGATAGGTAGCTACCAGCAGGAAGCCGGTCTGGCATATTGTCTTTTTATCTGACCTGCAGGTTCATGTTGTGAATCAAAAATGTATATATAATAATCTGTAGGCTCTCAATACCTGTTTTCCTGATTGAGTGGCTGGTCGAAGAGATTGTGTTGCGCACACTGGCGACTCAGACAGGTGGTTTCAGTCAGAGGACTGCGAAGCAATTCCTGGTTCAGGCTTGCATTAGGCTAAATTCCACTCTGAGGAAGAACGCTGAGGATTCGTGGTGACTCTAATAGTCAAGAGTTGACAGGGAACTTGTATTCCCACATCAAGTGGATACTGTGTTTCAGCTCTAGTCATAAGGTTCTGATTATATGTTATCAGCAAAATGAATGAATAACTAGATAATGTATGCTCCGCGGCAAGAGAAGCCAAAACATTTCCGTCCGTATGGTCAATAGAGGAACGGTGGTTCCAAGTGGAATCAGTGACATCTCATAGAGGATGAGTAGTCTGCCCAAGAACAAGAGGGGTATATTTCTGATATTTCTCAAGATTGCAGAAACGTGGAAATCAGGTTAGGATTAGTCTAATCTGATCATGTGTTTGGTTACCCAGTTTGAGATGAATGATTGGCTTTCAGCAATTTAGCAGATTCAGAGAATCGATCTTGAAGATGCATACTTTGCCATATCTATACACAAGAGGGACAGATATCTGGTGTTTTGATAACAAAGCCAGTGGTGGAAGCTAATGCTGCCCTACTCAGATCAAAAGGCATTGTGTCATCGAGTTTTTAGATGACATGCATAATTTGCAGCTGATAAGACTTATGGGTTTATCAGTAGATGCCTCTTACAATATTAAGGATGAGGCAACATGGAATTTAATAGTGCCAACTTTGCCTATTCATTCAGGCCATGGTAAGGCGGCTGAAGAAGCTCCTATTTACTCAAAGTCACGAGTGATGGCTGGTGCAGCCTTTTTCTCGGGCAGCTAGCTCTGCACGATTGTATGGGAAGTTTGTGAACAAGATATGTGAGTTACTTTTAAACGGAAGTAACAGAGGTTTGTGTTGCTTTCAGTTTGGGCTTAGAGAAGCGATTATGTGATAGCACAATTGACACTGCTTGTGCTGCTTTGTCATTCTCTATAGTCCCATAAGTGGGACAATAAATGATTGGTTATTCACCCGCTGTTCACTAACGTTATGCAAGGTGTCTTTTATATGACCGCTCTAAAGCCTACACTCATCGTAGTGTGCAATGTATATCAGTAAATTATTATGCAGATATTCATCTACTGTATTCCTAATGGGAGCAGTATCTTTTAAGTTGATTATGCTTTTAGCAATTGATTTCAGTACAAAGAACACAGTCTTTACTCTATCTCTGGCTCGGTCTCTGGGTCATAACTGACATGAGGGTAACTTGTTATGGGAATGATCTCATTAAAGCAAAATGGGCATGGTTGCGTACATTTGGAGTTGACAGCGTACCCACCAGATCAGAGATTGGAGGTGTTATTATGTATACAGGTACACTGAGCTTGCTAGTACCTATGAGATGAAGGATAGTTTCTTCATTGTTATTTAATAGTCTCTCTAAATAGATTGCTGATGGCTCATTAGCAGCCAATAGAATGGATATTTCTTTTTCATCATACAGCAGGAGGCTTACATAGTGCATTTTCAGAAGTTATAAAATTTGGTTGAATATGTCTGGATGTTTGCAGATAGAATTCTGAACAGTGTTGCATGAGTTATTGTCTAACTCAAAACCAATTGGGACTGTGGTCCGATTAAGAGTGATGGCCATGTATGTAAGTAGCATCATGGTATTAATAACGCATGTTTTCTACCATTTATGGTTTATCTGTTTCGCGACTTTAGAAGAGTTTGCCCTTGACTAATACTCGCAGCATGGTCGACACAAGGTCCTAGGAGGTCTTTGTAACTCTCCTTCATGCTCGAGAGTAGTCCACGCGTACTTGTGGCCTCAGTTAGGTCGCGGCGTTTTTTTCAGCATGCTGAAAAATGCCCGCGAGTAAAAAAGGTCGCCATGGAAAAAAATCAATATTTTTTTACTCGCAGGTTTAGTCAAGGTAGGTCGTAGTAGGCCGTAATGCTATTGTAGGTAATCGAAGGTAATCGAAACTAATCAAAGGTAGTCGAAGGTAAAGCTCGTTGAGGAAAAAAAAGGTAAGTAAACTGACCGGTAATGTTAAGTGCCCGCTAAACTTTATTAAAAGTTGTCTGGCTTCTTAAAAGTGTCTCCACTCCTTCTCCCCCCTTCCCCCCCTTCTCTCCACTTCTCTCCCCTTCTCTCCCCCTATCTCCCCTTCTCTCCCCCCCCTCCACACTCTCTAAAGGACTTACCTTATCTGTGCCAGCCGTCTTTTACCTTCCTGTTCATCGCGGGTGTGAATTTCAGATAGCGCTCCCTTGCTTTCCCTGGCCCCCGCCTTTGCGATGTGTTTGTGTATGTGTACAGACAGTCGATCTGGCTCGCGGTTTCATCGCTGACGGTCGATCCAGCTCGAGGATTTTCAGGCGAGTATCCTTGAGCTTGAAGGTTGAAGACAGTCGCTGAAAAGTTGTGTTAGTGGGACAGGCCCTTAAGACTGTTTCAACTCCTTTACCAAGATGGTCTCCTTTGCTAAACACTGGCAGAAGCAGAATTCTAGTTTGATATTCGTGTGCCAGGCTGTAACTTGTCACATAATAGTTCAAAGGCTACTTTGTAGGCCGTCCAGTTCTTGCTGCATGCAAGTGTACACTGCTTCATTCAATGAGGAATTGTGAATGAATTGAACATTGTCAGCGGTTGTTGATGAAAGAATAAATAGTCTAACATGTGGTCCTGTGGAAGTCAAGTAGCTTCGTTCTGGGACTGAAACATTCAACCTCCAACACCCACAACCCATTTCCTTTGCACTATTTATGACTCCATCCTGTGGAGAGGTTTCCTTGATTCCCACTGAGTTCAATTTCAAATGTGCTCCTTAATGACACACTTGATTAAATAGTGAGTCAACATCAAGGACAGCCCATCTAATCTTGGTTATGTCTTTCGGCTCTTTTGGCCGCATTTCAAATAAGAGGGTAATGACATCTGCAGCCAGGTGGTCTGGCAGAACTTGAAATTAAAGATTAATTAATGGGTTATCGGAGAGTAAATGCACTCCGATCATGCTGATGGTGACACTTATTTAGATCTATAAAGAAATCATTAAGACACCTATAAAGAAACCATTGAACCAGATTGTTGCAAAGAAAAGGATTGAATGTAAAGCGTGGGTGTTAATTATTACATTATTTTTACATTAAGTGGCTTTCACTCCAACGGAGGTTGAGTGGTGCCATCTGCATTTTGCAGTTTTGCTCAAGGGTAAGCTGGGCGGATGAACAGTCCTCTCCCAGCAAGAAAGAAAGAACACAATACACTACAGAAAATAAACATAAAACATAAAACATCCACCACAGTGGGACCTGCACTTCCCGCTGTGATGGAAGGCACAAAAGTCCAGTCAGTCTTCCTCGTTCTGTGGACCTGATTAGCCTGAGTGGATTTCTCCTGTCTTTTTTGTGGACAAACTGCACTGAGCCGTTTTCCTATTCTGATCGTTGTGTGGAAGAGTTTAGATCAAGGCAAAGCTGGTTCTGCTTCTGAACTGATGTTGGCAGGACCCATGGTCTTTATGTTTTCAGTGTGCACAGCAGTTTTGTGATATCATTGGATAAAGAGAGGCACCCATGCAGGAATAGATCTCAGCAGGAGGCTGGTGGATCATCCATTCTACCTGTCTTATCTTTTATGTGGGTGGTGGGCCCCACATAAATGGGTTTATTTGAAGAGAACATGAAATATCATCATGATTAGAGGAGCCAAAACTAATCTAGTGAATTTTAGATGCAGTCACCATCCTGTGGAGGAATAATATACCTCAATGTATTGAGTCTGAAGAAGGGTCTCGACCCGAAACACCACCCATTCCTTCTTTCCAGAGATGCTACTTGACCCGCTGAGTTACTGCAGCATTTTGTGTCTATTCTCAATGTATGAGCTTGCCATTTGTACCCACGTAACACGTGATGGAAGAAGAGATCATTTCTGTACGTGAACCTGGGCAAATGAACCTAAAACCATTGATCCATCGACTGATAACTCCTTCTCTGTCACATTTTTATCTTTGAAATCTCACAGGGCACTTTCATTTCTGTTCTTGATGGGTCTGGAAATGACAGGAGGACAAGGAAGACCCCACTGTGATTTTTCATTACATACTCTCACCATCAACTTAAGCTGTTTATATTTAAAAAATATGATATTTCTGAATATTTGATAAATCTATCATCTCAACCAATATGGGCTGCATATTAAATATTCTGAAGATTTGAAAGAATATTCCCCCCCGTTTATCTGAAGATCAACTATCTTCACCATGTAGTCCTATTGCCTTAGATTGCAGTAATGACTGAATATAGATTGAACAGCAGATTGCTGTAGAACTAGTCATGTTGACAGCAAGTAGTGTATTGAATTGAATTGAATTGAATTGAATACATTTTACTAGCCAAATATGTATACATACAAGGAATTCGCCTTGGTGCTTTGCTCGCCAGTAAGAACACGATATACAGTAGACAATTAAAAATAAAACATTATAATTTAAACATGTGAAGAATTAAATAAAATACCAGAGCAAAAGGAGGCTACAGACTTTTGGCTGTTGAGTCGAGCTACTGCTCGTGGAAAAAAGCTGTTTTTATGTCTAGCTGTGGCGGCTTTGACAGTCCAGAGTCGCCTTCCAGAGGGAATTGCTTCAAAGAGTCTGTGGCCAGGGTAAGAGGGGTCAGAGATCATCTTACACGCTCGCTTCCTGGCATTTGCAGTGTACAGTTCATCGATGGGGGGAAGGTTGCAGCCAACAACCTTCTCGGCTGATTGAATGAAGCGCTGCAGCCTCCGGATGTCATGCTTGGTGGCTGAGGATAATGTGAGGACTGACTCTATGATGGCAGTAT